>NC_012876.2:40453724-40551909 GCF_000003195.3 Sorghum bicolor
AGAACGGGTAGGGTTTATCGGCCTATGGATAAGCATCCTTTTTGGTATATTCTTATCATTTGGTTCGTCCCAGACATAGACATACTCCTTTGAAGTAGAGAAACCATAGTTACTCTCTCTATTCTCCTACCATCGCCCATATATTAGATTGCTCTACTCTCTATTCCCATATTATCACCTATTGTTATCTTACCTTTAATATTGTTCTTATTCAATTCTACCATCTTTCCTATTTACACCTACCTATCTATCTAGGTTAAGGTAGAGCGTAGATCAGTTCTCCCGTTTCCCTATGGATACGATAAAATCTTTAACTGGGTAAAAGCTACAACGGTATCCGTGCGCTTGCGGATTTATCTGTGTGCGTATAAATACCATAGTACACTCTAGTGCCATGCTGGGGATGACAACCTAGTATTCAAGTGGTGTTAGCAAGTGTCAACAAGGATTTTTGGCGCCGTTGCCGAGGAAACGGTTGCTGAGTTGACTAAGAACTAAATTAATCATTTTCTAATATATATATATATATATTTCGTTTTATCCTTTGCCTCATCTCTGCTATTCTTTCTTCTTATATAATCCATGATTTCTGGTCTATCATGAATGTAAACATGTCTATCTATCAATTTCATAGACCTACGGGCACACATCTCGATCCACCAAAATCTTCAAAGCCTATCATAGCATCTAGTTTTGAGATAGACCCCGAATACATAGAATTTTTTAAAAACCAACCTTTCTCAAGAGAAGGTGAAGAAAACCCATACACACACCTAAGAGAGTTTTATCGAGTCTGTGACCTCCTTCTCATAGAAGGCATGTCCGATGAGACCCTTAATTGGAAGCTCTTTCCATTCTCTTTAACAGGAAAAGCTAGACATTGGTATAAACTCAAAGTAGGGAGTGTTGATGGAGATTGGAAGGAGTTATATAATAGCTTGCTTTTTAAATATTTCCAATCTCCAAAGTGGCGAAACTTCGAAGTGAGATTATTTCTTTTAGACAACTGGAAGAAGAATCTCTTGGCAAATCATGGGACCGCTTTATTAACCTTACTCTCACTGGCCCAAAGCTTTCTATTTCGGGAGAAGTTCTTCTAATTCACTTTTTTGAGGGCCTTAGTAGGGAAAATAAGCAAACCTTGAATACAGCCTCTAGAGGATCCTTCTATCACCTACCTGCTAGTGAAGCTAGGGATTTAATTGATTTATTGAGTGGAAAGTTTCCTAGCATTTATAGCCCTGAGAAAGAGAAAGAACCAGTTCCTAGACAAGAAGAAGAAGTTTCGATAGCCAGATCACAACCACTTCAATCCCAAACTTTAGCTATCGATCCTAAACCATCAATACCCCAAATTTCTCCAAGAGAGGAAGGAATTCTGACCTTAAATCTTTCAAATGCTGATGGTTTAGACTTCTGGTTCCATAAGAGACCTTCAAGCAGGGATAATTCAAATCCTTACAATAATGGTTCTCTTAGAGAATGTCCTGGTTCCTGTTATGAAGAAGTCGAGGATGACATATCAAGTGAAGAAGAGCAAAACCATATAGAATATTCTATCTGCTCCCCTTCCATGTTCACAAATTCTACATCCATCCTTGACCTTAGAGATCCCTCTTATCCCTCTCCTTTTAAGTCTCATGATGATCCTAACAATCCATCAAGACGATCAAACCATAGGAGTCATAAAGACCATGAGGATGACATGTCAAGTAATGTCATAGAAGGAGAGCTAAGCCATATAGAAAATTCTAACACCTCCCCTTTCCTGATCACAAGTTCTAAATGGCTAGAATGTGTAGAATGGATGGATAAGGAAGAAGCCTTAATGGATTCTGACTTTGGCTCAATTTCAAATGGTGAGTTCTTGACTCCCTTTGAAGATGAGATTCATCCAACTACAGAAGAGGACATATTTGAGACCAATCCAGCAGAACCTCCAAACATTCAGATTGGAGACGAAGATAACATTAATGAGCATGGAATATATTTCATAGCCACTTCGTTTACTCCATGCTCATATGCAACATCTTGCCAATCTATTGGTCTCTCCAACATCACCACATTTGAGATCTCCAATCCCCTCTTCCTTTCTATTTATAAAAACTTTAAAAGGGCGGTTGTCGATGCATATGTCTATAATAAATATTGCAGATCTCGTTGAGTTGATCTTGATATAGGTCAGCGTTGGAAGGGAAACCACTTCGCCGACATAAATTGATGGTTTCCCATGGACAAGCTTAGTGTCCTAAAATAAGCAATGATCAGATCGTAACAGGAGCTTTTAATTTTTGCAACATTACCTGGTGTATTGAGCATATAATGATAATTGTAAAAATATTCCTTCGGATATTCTTGTCACTAACCTTTCCAGGATTAGAGCAAGAAGATTGGATGAATGACAAAGACAAGGTATGTCCAACCAATCATGATGCAACACTGAATTAAATTCATCCAAACTTGAATTTTGCAAAATTCAAGCTTGGGGGAGTACTTTACATAAAAACATCCTTTGCCATGTTGCTATGTTGGTTGTCCCTGTTGATATTTGGGAACGCAATAAGGAAATCATCCGCAAGCGCACGGATATCGGTGAGCATTTCACCCGGGAGGTTTTCCAGAGTATCGTATTTATATTTTTACCACTGGGAGAAAGGGTGCATCTGACTAACCAAATCTATTGCTACTATCCCTTTAGGCACAAAGAATGTCTTTCGATGTGAGTGATAAATAGAGAAGACTGCAACCGTAGTCTCCTTCTAACCTTGGTAAGGATGATCTACTGTTCTAATGGGGAGGCTAACGGAATCTAGACACCACAAAGGATGTTCAACCCGCACCTATAAACCCTATCCTTCCTGCTAACGAGATGTGATCTACAAAGGTAGCTAGGAATTGTCACGTTCCTCACTACTACCACGGTCCAGCTAGTCAGGGAATATCTATGAGTACCCCAGCCTAAACACCACGTTTACGCCAGCAATGATTACTCTAAACTCTACGCGAAGAGATTAAAGTAAACTCATAAACCATAAGAACAATAAAACAAGAACTTACTAGAATTTAGAAGTCGAATTACTGAAGAATCCTAGGAGCAAGCTTCGGGTTAGGAGAACTTGATCCCGCAGGTACAAGCTTGGAGTAGTCACCGACAAGCCGGGCTTCCTCCACTCTACACCTCCACTCTATCTCTCTCAATCTAGTAGAAACTAGAAGATCTATTTCTACCTTACATTGATTGCTAAGCCTAAAAGGAAATATTAATTAGAGAAGAGGTTTTCCTTCGAGGGCACCCCTCAGTCTCTATAATAATTTCTTCATGTCTTCTCCAGGGGCCAGGGGGGCCTCGCTTATATAGTCCTCCCCTTCTATGCGTTTTTGGGTCCATAGCCGAGGTGGTACTATGTTTTTCTTGATCCAATAGGTCGGTGGAATATCCTGAGCGAAGGAGTCTTGAATGCCCTGGGCCTGGCCCAGCTTCGCCTCCGCTTCGGTCTCGTGGCTTCTGGAGTCTTCTAGATGATGTAAAATTGCACGGTGCGTTGATATCTCTATGTAATCCTGACATGTGGGCCTTTCTTCCTTATTTCCTGATAACCCCCTGCAGAAACAGATAAACAACAAAACTCGTGGAATTATGTCAGATCAAACCCTAATTCTAGGTGATGGTTGCATATTGGTCCTTTCTCTTGTTTATTTGATAATTAAAATTGATACTTAAGAACCGTCAACAGTCCCTACCTTTGAGACATGCTCAATTTGTTAAACGCTAATCATTCTATTTTCATCTCCACTTGAGTAGATCTCTATAATGCTGTCATGCTACCTTTGTCTATTCACAAGTAAGTGTTGGTTTGGAAGTACTTGACATACTTCCATTGGCATTTAAATTAAGCGTGGTGCTTAAGTTAAATAGCCTTCCTTAATCTGATTAGACATGGAGTCTAGTTTGGTTACTAAACTAAAAAAACTGCTTGTGTAGACGTTGGTATATTTTGTCGGTCTAACCCCTGCAGAAAAACTTTCAATATCGACCTGGGAAGTCCTGAGATAAACTCACATTGGAGACAAAGAGAGAGACACATGAAGTTTAACAATTTACACAAGGAAGACATAGCTCATAAGAGATGACCCATGGAGGGTGCCACAAACACGATGCACAACCGCTAAGAAAGGAAAGCTTCCACAAGGTGATACTGTACCATCACTCTTCAACTAAGGTAACATCTTAAGGTACATGACTATCACTTTTTTAAGCTTCTCCTTGGTTCTGGCATTCACATAAAGAGACAACCATGTATGATTTATAACTCCAAATTAACCAACCCAACTGATTCAACATGTGTAGTCCTTTAATATTTGTTCCTAGTACTACCTCCATGATCCCACAATCCTAATCATATGAGCTAAATCTTACACATTCAATCTTTGGGAAGATATAAAGAAAGAGACATATACATAGATAGATTATCTTTCCATAAGGTTGAGCGATATGATCTCACAAATGTTTTAAATGCTACACTCATGAACTTATCACCCATCAACTTTGTCTTGCTCCCTATGCTTGAGGATAGAGAAGAATAAATATACTGTTGGTTCTGTTGGTGTTTTCCACCAACAGGACCCATGCACTTGATCTCTGCCTTGCCTCTATGAGTAGGACATATTTTGAGAAACATAGAGGATTTTACAACTCCCATATTCCACCAAGTGAAAGACTTGGATCTACAAGCACAAACACATTGAGCAGGATGCTGCCAACGCCGCACTTCGAACTGCTGGGCAAACGAAGAACATGGGTGACACCGTATCAAGAGGTGCAGACGTCATGGTCCGCACCTAAATCAAATGACGCACCTAAAGAATGAACAGTGAGTGTGGTTGTTGGCATTTCTTAACGTCATCACTAAGAACAGGGTTTAATCCGTCCTCAGCAACGATGTCAGAAATGTCGTGATAACACTTACTAATGCAATCACCAAGATTAGAGTATAAATCCATCCTAAGCAACGGTGCTAGAAATGCTTGTTAGCGTTTCTTAGCGTCGCTACCTAGAATAGGGTTCTGCTCTACTCATGATAATGGCATTGGCAGTGTTATATTGGCAGATCCGTAGCATCACCACCTTGAATAGGAAGCTAGATCTACCTTCCCGATAACGGCGCCTTATTACCATTAGGGTAGGGTTCCAGTTCTTAATCATGGTAGTGGCACTAGGATTGCCATGTTGGTATTCCTTAACAAGTCACTAGCTCGGTGCATGTCTAGCAACAATGTTAAGTATATACTGGGGTGATAGTTCCTTAGGTTTGGAGTTTAAGTACCGCAAGCGGATGGGAATTATCATGTAGCATTTCAACCCAGTGATTTACCGAGTGTCGTATTTATAGGTTCGCTCTAAGGAAGGCTTAATATGTTAAGGATTCTAAGATAAGCATAGATCAGAGTAATTATGATAGCAATAATGGAATCAAAAGTCATAGCAGGTGATAAACATTTATATGTAGAATAGTGATCCATCAAAATCTAGGCATGGCATATGGGCTAAGGAATAAAAAGAGACTAAAAGAATGAATTGAATCAAAGAATAATCAAACAACCTATTGGAGCAGGTGTGGTCCTAGATACAGATCATGTCATATAACAAGTTAATCATGTAATTATACTACTTAGATCTAGTCCTGTGTTTAGATGGTTTGGGAGGCTACGCGAGTACTGGTCTGCCAGCAACCTCCGTGACTATTTAGACTCCTACACCCTAGCCAAACATGGGGGAATGCCAAGGACGGACAGGGCTATCACCACCTACCGCCATCCCCTCAACCATGGACTAGGACAATGCATTTACCCGACCTTTACACCCAAGCACCATGCTTACATGCAAAGAACCTACTCGGACTCCCCCGGGTCCCCAACCCTACGGATCGACAGGTAAGAAGCCTGAGCCTAATCAAAACAGCATGATAAACCCCCATCTTCACACAAAGCTATTTCTAGGCAATTAATTGACATGAAGCAATTAGACTAAAGTCCTAAGTGAGAATAATACAACATACACTTAGCACTAGTTCATATAATACACTACTAGCCCTAGGGTAGCATTATACTATAAGAACTATATACTAAAATGTATGTCATATCATTTTCACTAGAACTATATTCTAGTTCATATGCTAGCATCATAAAACAGGGCCTATGATCTATGTCATATACCATAGCATAAGAACTATACTCTAGTTCATATGAAGATCTATATCGGACATGATAAGGCATGGACTTGGAGTAAAGATATTCTTTATTCATACCCAAGTTTCTCTCCAAGGAGCCAAGCCCTCCTTGATAGCTCACCCAACTCTCTCTCTAAAAGCTAAAAGGAAAAACTAAGAAGAGGTAGTGCCCAAATGCCTTGAAGGTGGAGTGTTGATTGTGAATGTGATGATATCCATGGAGCCTCCCTCTCCCCCTCCTTAAATAGGTGGGGAAGGTCAGTTCCCCAGGGTGTAAACTGCAATTTGCACGCGGGGACTGCGGGAGGATAGGCTCAGCACCGCTCTGCGAAAGGCGGTGCCGAGATGGGCTGGGCCAGGGTCGACCGACCCTAGGGGGCGGCCGCCCCCTGGTGTGCCCCGCTGGCCCCGACCCGAAGCCCGTTGCCTTCCTCTCGGGCCCCTGAGTCCAGATCCACCTGCAAATTGATGCACTTCTATATTGGGCTTTTGGGTACTTGTTTATTTGCGCATTTTTTGATGTGTCGGATTGCGCCTTTTTATTTGCTTTCCACCTGTATGCCTGTATATGATCTGCAAAACACAACTTGCACTACATGTGGAACTTGGTAAGCATTTAATAAGTATATGTGAGTAAAATACATGCTTTTCTTCCTTTGCATGGACTATGTTGGCGGGGTAAATATGTCATTAAGAACCGCCAACAAACTCCCCCAAGCTTACCCCTTGATCGTCCTCGAGCAAGAAGATCTTGGTTGTTGATCAGGAGTTGGTACAATATTTTCACTTCTATCCAGTACATACCTTCAACCAAGAATTCTCCTTTGAATTTTGAACAGATATGTCATGGGGCTTATTGCTCATGCCTTGGGTCCTTAAGCATTTGCAGGATGGATTTGATCAGATCGAGTGCTATATCCCTAGTTCTTTACTTCACCTTTGTTCCAGAGTTTTTGATTTTCAAAACTTAGCACATTTATTTGTCAAATTAAAGAATGGATCCAAAGAGAAAGTTAATCATACCATTGAATTTTTGAAAACTTTTTCTTTTCCATCATTCTCTTTTTGTCTATTAGAGACACATGGCTGTGGCTAATTCTACTGTTGGGCACTTGCCCATTTTTTTTCGAGGTTCCGAACACATGTCCCTTTTTATTTCCTCGTGATCTTTCTTTTTGAGGTTTCGGACACATGTCCCTTTTTATTTCCTCGGATGCTTTTTTTTTCTTTTTCATAGCCATATGCCTTCGAACAAACTTTTGAGATGATAACATAATGAAATATTTTTGTTTTCAATGGTATGACAACCTCTCAAAGGGTCAACAAAGCTTAATCTAACTCAATGTGATTATTTTATTTTTGTAAAACTTCAGAACTCTAGCGTTGTTTAGAACAGGATACTAGCAGCTCAGATCATCACAAATATATCCATTAATTACTTTAGACTTTAAATAGAGCATTTTGCAACCCACACATTTAATCATTTTATTAATTTGGAGAATTCAAGGTTGAAACTAGATACTGGAAAGAAATTACGATAGAGCAACTATTCATCATTTCAACAAGGAAGAAACATATATCTTACATCACATATAAGAGTGGAATTATATTTTTGTCTTTTTGCATTTTTCATTTTTTTATATGCAATAATTAAAACATGAATTTAACTAATGGAAATTTCATAAAGTAAACATGCTAATTTAAAATTAAGGATGCATGAAAATAAATATACAATGCAGATAACCTCGGGATTGGGGGTCCTCCCCCAAGCTAGCTTCTGGCCTAGGGGTTGTACCCCATGTACCGCCAGAAGTCTTGGAACTGTTTCAGCAGCTGATCTTGGCGAGCTTGCATTTCTTCTTGCTGCTGCTGGTGCCAGACCTGTTGTTGCTGTTGCCATAGCAACCCTTGCTGGTGCCACTCCATGGCCTGCTGGTGGTGCGCATCGGTGGTTTGGATGTGTTGTTGGAGAGTATCCAGGATCTCATCCGTGCGCACCACCAGTCCCCCAAGCTAAGCTTGGAGGCGCTCCAAGTCGGTTCGGCCTACTGTGGAGGCCGAAGCATATTCTTCTAGTGATTCGGCCCTCCAGTGCAATTGTTGTTCCCAAGCGCTGGAATCCGCCTCAGCCCACCACTCAACACCTTGTGTCGGCATGGGTGTGTCCCACCCCGACTGGTAGATCGGCTGTGTATAGGAGGGTGGTGGCTAGGAGCTGGATCCACCGATGTCCCTGCCAGAAACACTACGCCTTCGTGCAGTTTCACCTGTCTGCAGATCAAAGGTTAGTCTCCCAGAGTTATACAAGCGTAGACCCAGGTTAGGTAACCGGATTACGTTTGTATACCCTGGGAAATAAAACACAAGACCGCCCGCATTATCTCTTTTCAAATGGTGACCTTGGATAAGATAGGTTTCATTAATCATGGTGCGTGGAATTTGAATATAATCAAGATCTTGCCTTTCCAACGCACCAATGGCCGTGGCAACACGTGTTATGAGTGAAGTCAAAGAGATAGGGGTGGTTGTCTTGATTATATCTAACCAATGCCTTACAATTTCTTGCACAGGCGCAACTTTTATTTTCATTCTAGCTGCGTAAAGTAACCTCATTTCATTTACTCGCACAACGTGGGTATCCTGGCTAGGAAACATTGTTATGGATAGCCAAAGGTGTAAAAACCTTAGAGTGGGGTGTTGGATGTGGGCATTTCTAGGATAGTATTTTCCAGTGTGAACTTGCCCCATGATTTCTTCCCAAAACTTATCCTTATTAAACCCTTTTGTGGCATGCACTAAATCAAGAGAGCATCTTTGATGAAAACCAAGGTATTTGCTTAAGTCTTTCCAAAAGATAGCATATTCATTTCCAAATAAATGAACAAAAATACCTTCATATGTTTCTCTTAAAGTGCATAGGAATTGAATGGTAAGGGTATAGGATCCATACTCAGTTATGGGGTGAATGTTGTCCCACCCGACGGCTTTCCATATGGAGAGGAATTCAGAGTCCATACCGATGTCGGAGAGGAGCGAGTCATCGTAGACCGGCGTATGGAGGAAGATCCGATCCTTGAGCATGTTGTAGGCTTGATGTTCTCGATCACCCACCTAGTCGAATTGGTGGGCTCCTCCTTCTTCATGTTGTTCCTCCTCTTGTTCCTCCTCTTCTTCTTCCTCTACCTCTTCATCTACCTCCTCGATCTCCGGGGATTCTTCCTCAGCGGAGGGACTCCATCGGGGATCGGTGTAGTATGAGGAAGTGCTCTGATAGGGGCGCTTCGAGGATGACCTCGTGACTCTTTTAAACGCCCCCGAAACTGTTGTGCCGAACCTTTTCATGGTGCAATGCTTGCACCAGTGGATAGCTAGCTTGGATAGGTGATTTTTTTATGAGGTTTCTGCTGGTGGTTGGTTGGAAATAGCAAAGATGTGAAAGTGTTGCTTGGAGAGTGAAGATGGAAGTGATGAAGTGAAGTGAGAATGGGTGGAGAGGGCCACACCCGAACCCCTGGTATTTATAGTTTGAAAATGCAGGTGGATTCGGGGTGAGGGCAACGGCTAGGAGCCTCCCCCAGCTAGCCGTTGGCCAGAGCCATTGGGGGGGGGGTCGGCCGACCCTAGGGGCGGCCGCCCCCTGGTAGGCCCCGCTGCTCCCCAGCTTTTGTCTCCATCTTTCAACGGCTAGTTTTTGAAGTTTTCCGTCGGCATATTGATGCACTTCTAGCTGAAAAAATGACTTTTGCAATTTCCAACATTTATTTGTAAAATTTTTATTTTCGAAAAATTTTGAAAAAATGTTTTTCTATTATTTTATTTTATTTCCTAGTTGAAAATGAATTTTTGAATATTTTTCAATTTTTTAAGATAACTACCGATTACCTTCGGCAGAGGCTCAAAAAAAAATGTTTATAGTCCTTTTGAGAAGGACTCTTCCGTCGTTTGAATTTACCCTGCATGGTTAGTCGGAGAGTTCTCGGGTTGCCCCGGGAGTCTACCCGCATTCTCAGTAGGAATTGCAGCGGCGATCTGAGCTAGTTGTGTTTCTATCATTTTATTAAAGCTCAGTTGGTTTTGTACGGAAGAGGCAAGGTATTCTATTTTTGTATTTATGTTTTCTAAAACCTTATCATTGGACAGCAACTTTTTAGTTAAGTTTTCATTTATTTTAGCTTGTCCAAGAACTAGGTCTTTTAATGAAGGTTGATCCGAATTAAAACTCGAATTACCTTGGAATGAAGAGCGTGACTGATTATTCCAACCATTACCTTGGTTAGCGCCTCCTTGTTGGCGGAACCCGTTGTTGATGTAGGCAGCGTCTTCACGAGTTTTGGGGCAACCATTCCCCGAATGGCCAACTTCTCCATAGACCTCGCACGTCATGTGCGAGTCTATGGCCTTCACCGAGTTCGAGGAGTTCTCTTGGTTCCTCTCGGTGAGTTGCTTCATCAATAAATCTATTTTTGCGGCAAGCATATCCGTCTCCTTCACGGTATGCATGCCTTTTTGTGTTTTGGCAGCTGGTGGTTGAGTTCTGTCCTCCCCCCAGCTCTAGTGTTCTACCATCTTCTCGATCAGGGCCTTGGCCCCGGCGGTGGTAAGTGATAGGAACGCGCCTCCAGCGGCGGCGTCTAGGTGTCCCTTCGACATGGGCGTGAGCCCATTGTAGAAGCTCTGGAGCACCATGCAGTTCTCCATGCCGTGATGGGGGCAGCTTAGGATTTACTCTTCTAGCCGCTCCCATGCTTCAGGGATTGTTTCGCTGGCATTTTGTTGAAAACTGGCAATCCTTCCCCTCAAAGCATTAGTTTTGCTTATGGGGAAGAACTTGGCGAGGAATGCCACGGAGCATTTTGCCCACATGGTGACAGCTTCCTTATCTTGATAGAACCACCTCTTCGCCTTCCCCACGAGGGAGAAAGGAAAGAGGCGGAGCCGAATGACATCAAGAGTAATGTCCTTGATGATAATCGTGTCACATAGCTCCAGGAAGTGTTGAAGGTGTGCATTTGCATCCTCGCTTGGCAAGCCACAGAATGGGCTCGCCCGCACCATGGTGATCAGGCCGGTGTGTAGCTCGAAGTTCTTGCCAGCCGTGTCAACAGCGGGGCCAGTGGCCATGTTGGTGACAGCGGGCACGGAGAACTCGCGGAGTGTCTTCTCGGCGGCCATGAGTTCGTTTGGGGTTGGTGCGGTACCGGCTGGTTCACTTGTCGGTGGAGTAGCAGAAGACGAAACGGTTCGAGACCGTCTAGTCCTTAGGAGTGCCTCAGGATCGAAGATGTAGTTTTCTGGCAAAGAGAAACCAGGCATACACTATTCCTCCAGTTTCATCCACAACAGGGAGAAAACAGGCAGAGTTAGCCTGCATAACAATTGACTCATTACGCACATCAGATTACTTGATTATATTTATCTAGAATCATTTTCATATTAGCCTTCCCCGGCAACGACACCAAAAATGCTTGTTGGCATTTCTTAACATCATCACTAAGAACAGGGTTTAATCCGTCCTCAGCAACGATGTCAGAAATGTCGTGATAACACTTACTAATGCAATCACCAAGATTAGAGTATAAATCTATCCTAAGCAATGGTGCCAGAAATGCTTGTTAGCGTTTCTTAGCATCGCTACCTAGAATAGGGTTCTGCTCTACTCATGATAATGACATTGGCAGTGTTATATTGGCAGATCCGTAGCATCACCACCTTGAATAGGAAGCTAAATCTACCTTCTCGATAACGGCGCCTTATTACCGTTAGGGTAGGGTTCCAGTTCTTAATCATGGTAGTGGCACTAGGATTGCCATGTTGGTATTCCTTAACAAGTCACTAGCTCGGTGCATGTCTAGCAACAGTGTTAAGTATATACCGGGGTGATAGTTCCTTAGGTTTGGAGTTTAAGTACCGCAAGCGGACGAGAATTATTGTGTAGCATTTCAACCCGGGGATTTACCGAGTGTCGTATTTATAGGTTCGCTCTAAGGAAGGCTTAATATGTTAAGGATTCTAAGATAAGCATAGATCAAAGTAATTATGATAGCAATAATGGAATCAAAAGTCATAGCAGGTGATAAACATTTATATGTAGAATAGTGATCCATCATGATCTAGGCATGACATATGGGCTAAGGAATGAAAAGAGACTAAAATAATGAATTGAATCAAAGAATAAACAAACAACCTATTGGAGCAGGTGTGGTCCTAGATACAGATCATGTCATAGAACAAGTTATCATATAATTATACTACTTAGATCTAGTCCTGTGTTTAGATGGTTTGGGAGGTTACGCGAGTACTGGTCTACCAGCAATCTCTGCAACTATTTAGACTCCTACACCCTAGCCGAATGTGGGGGAATGCCAAGGACGGACAGGGCTATCACCACCGGCAGCCATCCCCTCAACCGTGGACTAGGACAATGCATTTACTCGGCCTTTACACCCAAGCACCATGCTTACATGCAAAGAACCTACTCGGACTCCCCCGGGTCCCCGACCCTACGGATCGACAGGTAAGAAGCCCGAGCCTACTCAAAAGAGCATGATAAACCCCCCATCTTCACACAAAGCTATTTCTAGGCAATTAATTAACATGAAGCAATTAGACTAAAGTCGTAAGTGAGAATAATACAACATACACTTAGCACTAGTTCATATAATATACTACGAGCCCTAGGGTAGCATTATACTATAAGAACTATATACTAAAATGTATGTCATATCATTTTCACTAGAACTATATTCTAGTTCATATGCTAGCATCATAAAACAGGGCCTATGATCTATGTCATATGCCATAGCATAAGAACTATACTCTAGTTCATATGAAGAACTATATCGGACATGATAAGACATGGACTTGGAGTAAAGATATTCTTTATTCATACCCAAGTTTCTCTCCAAGGAGCCAAGCCCTCCTTGATAGCTCACCCAACTCTCTCTCTAAAAGCTAAAAGGAAAAACTAAGAAGAGGTAGTGCCCAAATGCCTTGAAGGTGGAGTGTTGATTGTGAATGTGATGATATCCATGGAGCCTCCCTCTCCCCCTCCTTAAATAGGTGGGGAAGGTCGGTTCCCCAGGGTGTAAACTGCAATTTGCACGCGGGGACTGCGGGAGGATAGGCTCAGCAGCGCCTCTGTGAAAGGCGGTGCCGAGATGGGCTGGGCCAGGGTCGGCCGACCTAGGGGGCGGCCGCCCCCTGGTGGGCCCTGCTGTTCCCGGCCCGAAGCCCGTTGCCTTCCTCTCGGGCCCCTGAGTCTAGATCCACCTGCAAATTGATGCACTTCTATATTGGGCTTTTGGGTACTTGTTTATTTGCGCATTTTTTGACGTGTCGGATTGCGCCTTTTTATTTGCTTTCCACCTGTATGAATGTATATGATCTGCAAAACACAACTTGCACTACATGTGGAACTTGGTAAGCATTTAATAAGTATATGTGAGTAAAATACATGCTTTTCTTCCTTTGCATGGACTATGTTGGCGGGGTAAATATGTCATTAAGAACCGCCAACAGTGGTCAAGCTGTGTAGACCCTTAGGAGCTTGTCATGCGGTTAAAATCAAGATTCACTTGCACGTTCACTCATACATGCTGTTTCTATTTCGGAAGTACGCATCCACATACATCCACTCCTTTTCATCTCCAGATTCACACAAAATTATTCTACTCCTATCCAGGAGAGAATAGCCAAAAAACATTATCCTATCCCTGTTATTCCCTGTGAAATAAATGCTCAAGATATTTTGGTTACTACCACTTGCTACATTATTCCAGGAGGGTGAGTGCTCAAAAAAAATAAAGAGAAAAAAAAAGAAAAATATGAGGAAATAAAAAGGGGCAAGTGCCCCGAACCTCGAAGAAAATAAAAAGTGAGACGAGAGGTAAAAATGGACAAGTGTCCGACAGTAGAATTAGGGGTACAAGATACCCACCTGAGAGAAAAGGAAAAGAAAATATAGAGCATCTCATTCCCCTCAAAAAGCTTCAAAGTGCAAGAAAGGTATGTATCCACTCAAAAGAGCAAAATAAAATTAGACTTTCACCATTGTTTTCACCATTATCACCCTACACCATTTATTCGCCACACATGCACATCTTGATTTGACTTATTGACTTGTTCTTCTGGATCCATGGTTTCACTATGCAATAAATGTCTTGTAAGTATGTATGCTTTCTCTCCCACGTATGAGATCCAGATATCAAGCCTTATTAGAGTAGGATCACAGAGAAGGTAATGTCACTATGCCTCATACCACAAATACCACATACTTTGAGAGAAGGCATATACCATCACTGCCTTGGTAATGATCCAGAAATACCACAAAAGAGAGAATTGAGAGAGTCATACAAGGAATCTCTGAGTTTTATTTTAAAAATCTGCAAAAAACTCCAGAGCTATAGTTGATCAAAGAACAAGAGACATGGCGCTTGACTTGACCATTCTATCTTTTAACTGCTCAAGACATAAGTGACGGTTGCAAGCCCCATGGTGAAAGGTAAAATGAGTAAGTTTAAATCTTAACAGTTTACCCTAAACCAGAGATGAGATCTTGTTTAAACGCATGTGTACCTTTAAGGCACGAAACCACTGCAGAAACTTGAGTCCATCCTTGCTCAGGGACGAGCAAGAGCTAAGCTTGGGGGAGTTGTTGACGGTCCTTAAGTACCAAATATAATCATCCAATAAATAAAGAAAAGGATCCAAATACAACCAACACCCAAACTTAGGGTTTTGTCTGACAGAATTCCACGAGTTTTGGTGTTTGTCTATTTCTGCAGGGGGTTATCAGGAAATATGGAGGAGAGGCCCACATGTCGGGTTTACATAGAGATATTAACGTGCCACACAATTTTCTATTATCTAGAAGACTCCAAAAGCCACGGGAACGAACGGGAAGGCGATCGAGCCCGAGGGCAGGGCGCCCGCCCTCCCCCCTAGGGCGCCCGCCCTGAGTTAGAGTCCAATGAAGACCTGTCTCGCGGATTACGCTCCACTGACTTAAAGGATCAAGGATAACCGTTCAATCAATGTCGGTTTGATCCGACGGCCCAGATTCACTTGAGGGGACTATATAAGCAGACCCCCTGGCCCCTGGAGGAGAACAAGTTCAATGTAGAGTTGAGAGGTGCCCTCGAAGGATAACCTTTCCTCTACATAGACAGAGTAAAAGCTAGGGTTTGGAGATGAGAGCTCTCCTCTCATCTCTAAACTAGAATAGATCTAGATAGTAGCGAGATGGAGAGCGAGGGAGGATTGGAGGAGAGGCCGGCCTGTCTGTTCTTCCTCCGGTTGTACTTCGCCATGATCAAGTTCTAATCAAGCTTGCTCATGGGATGACTCTAGTAATCTACTTATATTTCATTATGCAATTACTATTCATGTATGTTCTGGTTCACAACTCTTTTGACTACTTTTAATCTATAGGACCCAATAGGTTAAAGTTGTAGTATAGGTGTAATCGTGGTGCTTAAACCTAGATTACTTGTGAATATCCCGTGTCTAGCTGGATCGTGTGGTAGGCCGCGTAGGTGACAGTTACGTTGGTCTCCTGTAGTCTACCTCCTGTTAGCAGGACGGGTAGGGTTTATCGGCCTATGGATAAGCATCCTTTGTGGTGTATTCTTATCACGTGGTTCGTCCCAGACATAGACATACCCCTTCGAAGTAGAGAAACCATAGTTACTCTCTCTATTCTCCTACCATCGCCCATATATTAGATTGCTCTACTCTCTATTCCCATATTATCACCCATTGTTATCTTACCTTTAATATTGTTCTTATTTAATTCTACCATCTTTCCTATTTCCACCTACCTATCTATCTAGGTTAAGTTAGAGCGTAGATCAGTTCTCCCGTTTCCCTGTGGATACGATAAAATCTTTAACCGGGTAAAAGCTACAACCCTATCTGTGTGCTTGCGGATTTATCTGTGTGCGTATAAATACCATAGTACACTCTAGTGCCATGCTGGGGATGACAACCTAGTATTCAAGTGGTGTTAGCAAGTGTCAACACCCACTTGCTTGCATTTATTGCAATACCAACCATTGCTCTTCACAAAGCTAGGCTTGTGAGTTACGAAGGCCTTCTTGCCTTTCTTGGGAGTGTAGCCTAATCCCTCTTTGTTGAGAGAAAATCTTTGGCTACCCAAGCACTTTAGCAAGTGGGCCTCACCACCATAGGCCTTGCCTAGGGCGTGAGTGAGCTCATCCACCTCTCTCTTGAGAGTCTCATTCTCAACCTTTAGTGAAGCATCACAAGGGACATTAACACTAGAAGTAGAGGTAGAGTTTGTGGTGGTGGATGAAGACCTACAAGAAGAGTTAGTGGCAACAACAATAGATGGGTTGGATGATTCCTTAATTAAGTCATATGTTGTGCTCACATCACATGATACAACGACCTTTTCCTTGTTCTCTTCTAACAACAAGGATTGAGCCTTTTCAAGCTTGGTGTGAGCCTTCCCAAGCTTCTCATGGGCATCCACTAGCCTCTCATGAGTAGCATTGAGCTCATCAAAGGATTGCTGAAGAGCTTTTAACTTCTTGACCAATTGTTTGCAATCATGTTTTTAGAATGAATAAGTGAATCGGCTTGCTCTAACATGTCCATGAGTTGTTCATTAGTGAATTCATTTTCATCATCACTATCACTATCATGTTCATGTTCACTTTCACTTTCACTCTCATCATATTGCACCTTGTGGCCCTTGGCCATGAAGCATGAAGGAGTGTTGAAGAGTGATGGCTTGTTGATAGCAATACTAGCAAGCGCCTTCTTCTTGGATGCCTTGTCATCATCACTTGAATCATCATCCGAAGAAGCATCACTATCCCATGTCACAACATAGGATCCACCCTTCTTCTTCTTCTTCTTGAAGACCATCTTCTTCTCTTTCTTTTCTTTCTTCTCCTTCTTGTTCTTCTTGTCATGCTCATCATTGTCACTATTGTAGGGACAATCCGCCACAATATGATCAGGGCTCTTGCACTTGTAGCATAGCCTCACATGCTCCTTGTTCTTGAAGTGATCGACTCTTCTCTTTCTTGTGTGATAGCCCTTCTTCTTCATCATCTTGCCAAACTTGCGGACAAAGAGTGCTAGTGCTTCATTATAACTATCATCTTTGGACCACTCCTCATCACTTGATTCTTCCTTCTTGGCCTTGCCCTTGTTCTTGCTCTTGGATGAAGAGCTAGCTTTGAATGCTACACTCTTCTTCTTCTTATCATCATCATCCTTCTTCATGACCTCATCATCATCATTGTCATTGTATTGATCCTCGGTCATGACATCTCCAAGCACCTCATTGGGAGATACACCCATCAATGCACCTCTAAAGATGATTGTTCTCAAAGTCTTGAACCTCTTGGACAAGAACATCAAGAACTTGTCAATGAAGTCTTCATCCTTCACATTCTCACAAAGGCCCTTGAGATCATTGATGATGACTTGAAGACTATAGAACATCTCCAGAATTGACTCATCATCCTTCATATTGAAGTTTGATAGCTTGTCTTTGAGCATGTAGAGCTTGGCACTTTTTACCGTTGTAGTGCCCTCATATGTATCTTCTAGCCTTGTCCATACTTCACTAGCCTTCTCAAGATCTTTGACTTGTTCAAACACCTTTGAATCAATGCCATTATAGATTGTGTTGAGAGCCATAGTATTGCATTGCTTGTTTGCTCTCTCATTGTCGGTGGGGTTGGCGGGGTCAAGGATCACAAAGTCATTCTCCGTGACTTCTCACACTCTATCATTGATTGATCTAAGGTACATTTTCATTTTTCTCTTCCAATAGTCGAAAGAACTTGTGCCATCAAAGAATGGTGGTTTGCCCCCAACATGGTTGAACACTATTTGAGCCATAATTTGATCACCAAGGTTGTTAAGCCATCACAAAATGGTGACCATGGCTCCGATACCACTTGAAAGGTCCTAATATGGCTAGAGGGGGTGAATAGCCTATTTAAAAATTCTACAAACTCACTAGAGCAAGAGGTTAGTAAATAACAAAGGGAAGCTTTTTACTCTAGCTCTAATGGGGTGTTTGCAAGCCACCTAACCAACAATTCTAGTTGCTTATAATCACTATCCACACAAGAACTATGTCTCTACTTACACTAGAGAGATACCTAAAGTTTCTATACAAGAAGTAAGCTACTCTAGTTTGCAAGAATGTAAGAGAGAGTGTTTGATCTTTATACCGCCGTGTAGAGGGGATGAACCAATCACAATAATATGAAGTATGATGACCGAGAAATCCAATGAACAATCACAATGGAGACCCACAATTTTCTCCCGAGGTTCACGTGCTTGCCGGCACGCTACGTCCCCATTGTGTCGACCAACACTTGGTGGTTCAGCGGCTAAGAGGTGTGGCACGAACCTCATCCTCACTAGGACACCGCAAGAACCTACCCACAAGTGAGGTAGCTCAATGACATGAGCACTTTACTAGAGTTACCTTCGGCTCTCTGCCAGGGAAGGTACAAGACCCCTCACAATCATCGGGACATGGCCACGAACAATCACCAACTCGCGTCAATGCTCCTCCGCTGCTCCAAGCCAATTAGGTGGTGGCAACCACTAAGAGTAACAAGAAAACTGCAGCCAAATCGATCCCCAAGTGCCACTAGATACAATCACTCAAGCAAATGCACTTGAAATCACTCCCAATCTCACAAAGATGAATAATCTATGAAGGAGATGAGTGGAAGGTGTTTGCTTAGGCTCATAAGGATGTCAAGTATGCTAGAATGTCAAGAGAGTGAGCCCCAAGCCAGCCAACACGTATTTATAAGCCTCTCAAACAAATAGAGGCGTTGGCTTCTTCACTGTGCAAAACACAGGGCCACCGGACATACAGCCAGTGACCACCGGACGCTCAACCTATGCTTCTCGTGCTTGAAACAGAGCCACATGTCCACTGCTTGAACTATGCGCGTCGATCTCTAACGGTCAAATACGAACCACCGGACGTGCTCAAGTTGGCACCAGACGCGTCCGGTGCACACCGGTCACGTGTGCAGAGAGGTCTGCAGACGCGCGGGGTCATCGGACCCACACCACCGGACACACTCCAGATCATCTGGTCCCTTACCCAGAGAGCTCTGCAAAGGCACAGGGGCACTGGACGCGCACCACCAGATGCACCCTGAGCGTTCGGTGCCTCATTTAGAGGCGCCTGAAGAAATCAGGCAACACCGGACGCGCCAACAGGATTTAGCCCACGTCCAGTGCCTAGCGTCCGGTGCCTAACCCTAACTGAGCCAGGCACTTGACAACACACCGGACACACAGGCTTAGCGTCCGGTGCCTCCGCAGTCAGCGTCCTGTGAGTGTTTCTCAGTGAGGAACATTCCTGCGACTTCTCCAAACTTTCCACTGACGTAATAGAAAATATGCATTATATTTTCTCAAAAGCGCAGAACATGTGCGCATGTGTTAGCAAAGTGTGCCAACCCTCTCTACCCTTCAAACTCCACCTCCTTCTCAAAGTGTGCCAACACCACAATGTGTAAACCAACATGTGCACGTGTGTTAGCATTTTCATAATCATTTTCTTCGAAGGAGTTAACTTAGCTCACTAGGTTCTAAATGCATGCACATGAACAATGACACCTAGTGGCACTTCATAACTGCTTAGCCAAAGAATTCCCCTCTTTATAGTACGACTATCTATCCTAAATATGATCACACCCACTATGGTGTCTTGATCACCAAAACCAAAAGCCTAAGCAATACATTTGCCTTGATCTCCATAGGGTTTTGTTTTTCTATTTCTTCTTGTCCAAGTTAAGCACTTGATCATCTTGTGGTTATCACCATCATCACCATGATCATCACTTGCTCCATCACTTGGCATGTACCAACCTTATTAAGTCTACACACACTTAGTATAGAGGTTAGTACTAGGATTTCATCAATTATCCAAAACCAAACTAGGGCTTTCACTTGGCTATGTATCAATCGGGCCTTAAGCCCAAGTTGTGGGTGCCTCTCCCTAGTCGCCTCCAACCCTAGGACGCCTCTCTTTTATATTCCACATAGTCGCCACTGTTTAGACTTGGGTTTTGATTAGAGTTTAATTTTCCATCGAGAAACTGAATCGTTCATTGTAACTATGGTGACAAATTCTTTTTGATCATTATCTAGGGCTCTGGTTTTTGATCTCCTCCACTATGTTGATTAGTCCTTTGGAACCCAGTTCTTGAACCCTCTTTGATATTTGCATCAACTCATATTTGCAATTTCAGATTGCGTGTTTATACTTTCTTGCTTGTGTTCTTATCGAGGTCAATCAAGTTGTGCTTGATTGATAACCAACAGAGCAGTGGTGTAACGGTTGCAGGGTTCGAGTCGTGTTTGATTTGAAGCCGGATTGCCAACGTCGAGATCTCCACAAATCGAACATACCGGTTATCTCTAGGAAGATCGGGCCTGGTCCTCATCAATTGGTATCAGATATTTTAGGTTTATTGTGAGGTATAATCTTATTTGCCCTAGATTCATATTTCTTCATTACCTACAGTTCACAAAAAGCCCAAAAAATTATTTCAATTTCCACTGTCCTATCACCCGTTGTGCCTTGCAATTTCGTTTTCAGATTTTTCTTTGTTGAGTTTGTGTCCGTGGTTGAGTCTAGTTACTGGTTTTAATTGTGTTCATCTTCGTAGCTCATTTTGCACCGTTGCTATTCTTCGTTTCTGCCGCTATCACATCCACTGTTGACGATAGATAAGTACTATTTTTAACCGTCAACATAGCATGAGAAAGGACTTAAATCAGAATACTATCTAGCTGTAGGGGTTATCACTAACAAAATTCCACTAGTTTTGGTGATTGTCTATTTCTGCAAGGGGTTATCGAAATAAGAACAAAAGGAGGTCCACATGTTAGATTTACAGAGAGAGAATACATGAAACATCAACTTAGGAATACTCTAGAAGGCTCGGGAGGACACCACCTGAAAGTTGGGGCCCACCTAGCATAGGGAAAGGGAGGGCACCCCACCTAGCAGGGGCGGCCACCCAGGGAGATCTACCAATTAGGGTGAACCTCTCGGATCCTGCCTCCATTGACTTTGAGGATTAATCTTAAGCGCACGTTTAAGTCAGTTTGATCTAAGGGCTGTGGTGCTTCCTAGGGGGCTATAAATAAAGACCCTGGCCCCCCTAGAGGAGGAGTTCATAATTCTCTAAGAGGATCAAGAGAAGAATTAGACAGAGAGGGGTCCCTCGAATGGATCTATCTCTATAGGATTCTTAGCCACCATCTCAATTAGATCTCTATAGTTCTTTAGCATAGCTACATAGGAATAGATCTAGAAGAAGTCAAGTTAATCTTGGAGTCCGATCTATCTTTAGTTCTTGGTAAACTCTTATTCTCTTTGTTATATTTATATTAGTTATTGCTACTATGAATATGAATTTGATCTGTTTGATTATATCGGAATGGACTTTATTCTATTTGCTTATGTTCTCAATTATATTGTTATTAGTCTATTTTGATTATATGCTTAGCGTAGTTAGATTAGAATTATGTTTATGCATAGGATCGTATAGCGCTTACTCATTAGATCGATGGGTAAGTGGTAAATATTGTGTAGGCGTGGTGCCTAGACCGTATTTATCTACAATTTCCCCTTATAGTCGAGAGCTTGAGGTAGATCACGGGAGTGACAGTCTTGTTGAGTCCTTTGTATTCCTTCTCTCGATTATAAGGATTGTAGAGCACCATTATTATAGGGAAGTGATTTCTATGTTCATGATCTTTCTTGCTATTATCACTATTATTGGCAAATCTTAGCAGCAATGCTAGAATAGCAATGTCCAGAGATGCCAGGTGTGTGGTAATTCTAGACTAGTGGATAATTCCGTAAGTGCATAAAATATACCGATGTATCACTTCACCCGAGAGTATTCCAAGGTATCGTAATTTATATTTTCCCAAAGGAAAGCAAGCTAGGATGTGTAATAAGAGAGAGAGGAGATATCCTCGTGTTTACTATGGCCTAAGACCAACTAGTGGACTACAGGGTAAATGATAGATAGGATAAATGATAATCAAAGTAAAGCTTAAATCCTAATCTAAGGTAACTAGTAGTGATAGCTAGGTGGGAGGACAACAAGTGAGTATAGGACTCCTATGAGGCTAACTTAATTCTAGTGGACTCGATCCTAATAGATATATTAGACAGATAAACTGACCCTTACTACTTGTGTAAGGGGAGGAAACGAAAGAGAAGGAGACAGAACCCCTACTCAAGCGAGACCAAACTTATGTACGCCCTGCACTTAGAAACTAGCCTTGATGTGGTGGGAATCCTAATGCCGAGCCCAAACTGTCACTTCAGGCCAGTGCACCCACAGACCTTCCGTAAAGACTAGTGGCTACCAATGATAAGACTAAGTATGAACACCACGTTCACACTTACTCTTACAACTCTCACTAACGATCAAATTAGCTCGAGCTCCTAGATTAACTTAGGACGCCGATATAAACACAAGGAGTGGTTCTAGGGACCAATCCACTACAACAATTATGCTACTAAGACTTAGCACACTACAAGACTATAAAGAGACTTGCACAAAGTAGTATGAAAGTAATACTAAGCAAAGTAAAGAAAGGCTAATATATTAAAGTAAACTACTAAAGGGAAGATACAAGAACAATACCAGACTCTCCAGAAGGCGACTCCAGAGACCCCGACCTTGCTCGACTGAACTCTAACTCCAACTACTAGACTAACAACTAATTGATCTCTCAAGCTTATTGTTGGGTATTTTAAACGCAAACAGAAAAATCCGCAAGCGCTCGGATACCGATGTAGCTTTCACCCGGGAGTATTCCAGAGTATCGATTTTCCACAGAGAACGTGAGTGTACTAATTAAGATCCAAGATCGCCCAAGGATAACTATATAATTATTTTTGGTGGGAAGTGAGGAAGTTTCCTGAGAGTTCTCTAGTTGATCTAAGAATCAAGAATTACTTCAAAGATTATTTATTTCAGGACATCAGAACATTAACCACAGAAAGAGATGAGAAGGGAGCTAGGAAGCTCTAACTACGGTCCTACAAACACCGATCCGAACGAGGCGCAATACGTTGACCATTAGGGCTGTCACTACCCCAGGGCTACCACAACAATCCGCAGGATTGGGTGCAATTCCAGGTAATTGCAAGACTAAACACCACGTCTAATCTATTAATTACTACTCTAGCGTTATAAAGACTAGAGCACTTGATGCAAGCGGGAATCCAATAAATAACTTGAATATAGATAAAAGTAATTAAAGAACTTAGGAATTATGAATTGAAGAACTTGGAGAACGATGAAGAACGAACCAGTTGCAGCCAAAGTATAATGTCGAGGAAGATCCGACAGATCCGGCTCCTCCTCCGCTCTCCTCTTCTCTCCCTATTTTCTAGATTACAACTAGAACTAACTAGAACTAGAACTAGAACTAGAACTAGAACTAGAACTAGAACTAGAACTAGAGGAACTAGAGGGATCCTCTCTACTTGGATGAAGAATTGAAACCCTAGCTTTGATTCTGTAGAAGAGGTATGATCTCCAGGGACCAGGGGGCCTTGCTTATATATTCCTTTCACATGAATCTGGGCCGTCGGATCAGACCGACATTAATCGCACGGTTTTCCTTGATCCTTTAGGTCGGTGGAGCGTGATCCGCGAAACGGGTCCGGATTGGACACTGTAGCTGGGCGGGCGCCCAAAGGAGTAGGGCGGGCGCCCTGTCCCTGAGCCCTCTCGGCTTCCCGTTCGTTCTCGTGGCTTCTGGAGTCTTCTAGATGATAGAAAATTATGCGGCATGTTAATATCTCTATGTAAACCCGACGTGTGGGCCTTTCCTCCGTATTTCTTGATAACCCCCTGCAAAAATAGACAAACACCAAAACTCGTGGAATTATGTAAGATAAAACCCTAAGTCTGGGTGTTGGTTGCATTTGGATCGTTTTCCATGATTAGTTGACAGTTAAATGTGAGCATTAAGGACCGTCAACAAGCTCCCCCAAGCTTAACCTTTGCTCGTCCTTGACCAAAGATGAACTCAAGAGTTTCTGCAGTGGTTTCATGTCCTAAAGATATACATGCGTTCAAACAAGATCTCATCTCTAGGTTATGGTAAACTGTTAAGATTTAAACTTACTCATTTTACCTTCCACCATGGGGCTTGCAATCGTCACTTGTGTCTTGAGCAGTTAAAAGATAGAACGGTCTAGTCAAGCGCCATGTCTCTTGTTCTTTGATTAACTATAGCTCTGGAGTTTTTGCAGATTTTCAAAATAAAACTAAGAGATTCCTTGTATGACTCTCTCTAGTCTCGCTCTTGTGGTATTTCTGGATCCTAACCAAGGCAGTAATGGTGTATGCCTTCTCTCAAAGTATGTGGTGTTTTTAGTATGTGGCATAGTGGCATTGCGCTAGTGCTATAGAGATTCCTTGTAGATTGTCCTAATACCATGCTAGTGCTATAGACTTAGTGTAACCTAATTGAGATGATTATCATGTTTATCTTATGGCTATGAATTCTTTTTTATCATCTGTCACTTATTATTCATATTTATATATTTATCTTATGTGACACTTACCCTGCATGAGAGATAGATAAAGATATGGTTAAGGTCTCCATGATTACATACAGTGCTCATTGCTCATTATCATTGCAAGTCCATTCCCAGCGGTAAAAATATAAATAACCATACCTGGAATACTCCTGGTTAGCAAGGGCTTAAGTGATGTTACGTAATTTTGACGCAGTTGCTAGGGATAGGTTTAAGAGTCTATTTTTAGTAATTACGTTAAGAAGTGTCAACAGCTACCGAGGATGGATATGTAAGTGCTAGTGATGTTGAAGATGATTTAGCCTTTGTTGCTAACATTGTTGTAGATTCCACCGAGGGTGATCAAGACACGGAGACCATCGCCATTGACTCCGTGGCTACATCTATGGGATATCCTAGCCTTCTTGTGCAGCGTGTGTTGAGTTCACGTGTGGGACATGAAGAAGAGATACAGATCCAGCACTGCAATTTATTCCACATGTATCTCATTGTGCAGGGTTGTCGTGTTCTTACCATCAATGATAGCGGGAGTTGCAACAACTTGGTGAGTTCAGATTTGGTTGAGAAGCTTGGCTTGACCACACGACAACATTCGTATCATGATACTACTAATTTTGATGTTGTACCTATACAAGCTTGTCCAATTTTATTCGGACGTCCATGGGAATTTGATAATGATGTTTTACACCATGGTAGAACTAATACATACACTCTCATGCATAATAATAAGAAAATTACTTTGCTGCCTTTGTCACCTATGGATATTGTTAAACATGCTAAAGAGATTAACAATAAATCACTAATAGATATTGATAAAAATAACAAGATTAAGTTATAAGGAGGTGCTTTACTTTCTACAACTTCTGCTATTGTCGACTTATGTGATAATCTAGATGCACCATATTATACTATGTTTTATCAACCTAATATGTCTTGTGCATTGTCTGCTGTCACTAACCTTTTGCAGGAGTTCGTTGATGGGGAAGAGTCGAGGACGACTCCGATTCTAGAAGGAGGGGATGATGAGGACATCGCCAAGATAGAGTCGAGGACGACTCCAATTCAAGAACTGGAGGATGATGAGGACATCACCACGCTGGACACGTCGGCACCATCATCTTTCTCAACATGCAATTCATCTCCAACTCAGCTACCACATCACTCTCGGATTCAGCAGACATGTCATCAGTGTTTCAATCTCAACTTCTTCATACGACATCGAAACGGGGTGATCTTTGACTCGTTGGAAAGGGGACGATGACGCCGTCGTTTTGGATCTGGTCCCAGCTCCAGATCATCTGTGGATTAATCTGTGTGACCACGACAAAGTGCTGCATCACCTATTTTGGGCCAACTTGGCCATGTATTGAGTCGGGCCGTAAGCCCAAGTTGTGGGCGCCTCTCCCTAGTCGCCTCCAACCCTAGGAAGCCTCTCTTTCATATTCCATGCAGCCGCCACTATTTAGACTTAGGTTTTGATTAGAGTTTAGTTTTCCATCGAGAATCTGAATCGTTCATTGTAAGTGTGGTGACAAATCCTTTTACAGTGATCCAGGGCCCCGTTCTTGATATCCTCCATTGTGTCGATTAGTCCTTTAGAACCGAGTTCTTAAACCCTCTTTGATATTTGCGTCAACTCATATTTGCAATTTCAGATTGCGTGTTTATACTTTCTTATGTTCTTTGATTCACTTGCAGGAACAACCTTCTTGGTGAGGTCAATCAAGTTGTGCTTGGTTGATAACCAATGGAGCAGTGGTGTAACAGTTGCAGGGTTCGAATCATGTCTGATTTGAAGCCGGATCACCAACATTGAGATCTCCACAAATCGAACTTATCGGTTACCTCTCAGAAGATCGGGCCTGGTCCTCATCACCGGATGCCTAGGCGAGAAAGGTGCTCATGAAAAAGCTCGGGCTTGAGGTCAAGATGGAGAAGCCTATGAGGCATCTTTTGAGGAGTTTCAGCAAATTATCGCCACGACGCTGCTCCATGTTAGGCGGGAAGCCATGGGGGATCTCTTTCTATGGAGACGTTGTCATTGTGGTCCGGTGATGGACATCGAATAGGCTAAGCGATCCTATCGCTTTGCCTTGTAGTCCCCACGGTCGCAATCTATAGTGTCGTATTGTTCTTAGAATGTATTGTAATTGCTAGACTCTTGCTCTAGCTTGTCAACATTTCTTGGTTGATCCCGTGCGGTAGTATCTTGCCAGCGGATGTGAACAACAAGAACTTATCGAAGTCATGTAACTTCTAAATTTTTCTTTTTGTCTTAATGAAAAACAGGTGAACGGCCCAGTAAAAGTGTAACCGATAAGCATGAACCGAGGACTAAAAAGATCAAACCTTTATATGAAAAAACAGGTTGCTAAAAAATCTTCTTGGATCAATTAAAGATGCAACCTCTTAACTATGAGAAAGAAAAAAGAAGCTAATAGCAACAAATGCCTCTGCATGTTTAGAGGTGGATAATTCCTATTACTTCCATGAGTTACCAAAACCATGGATACAAAAACTCTGACAAAATTCCACTACTGTAGGAATCTGCATTTGTATTGTACCTGTTGCCGAGTCTCCATATTTATTGAGGCCAGAGTCTTGCCGATGGTCAAAGAGCTACAACTGTTGTTTCACAAGTTACTAAACATGCAGGCTCTCTCTCACATATGTTATCGCTAGCATCGGCTAAGGGCTAAAACAACAGCTCTTTAGTATGATCGAGACCTCATTCAACTCACTTAGTCCCACTTAGTCCCCGAGCCTGGTAGTAGGTGACGTAGACACATGGTGCCAGGGTCAAAAAAGTCTTCATAGAAAAATTGAGATGCATCACCAGATGCATCGTACCGATGTAGTCCCCGAGCTTGCTGGAAGGCGAAGTATGAGCCTTGTAGCAAGGTCTTAAAAAATTGATTGTACCAGTCCCCGAGCATATCACACTCGTCTGCAATGGACCCGCTAATGGGCAGACTGGTCGACCAGTCCCCGAGCGTATAAAGCTCGGTGGTCGGTACAGTCCCCAGACTCTCTAATGGGTAGACTGGTCGACCAGTCCCCGAGCGTATAAAGCTCGGTGGTCGGTACAGTCCCTAGGCCCTCAAATGGGCAGACTCCAGTCCCCGAGCGTATAGAGCTCGGTGGTTGGTACAGTCCCCAGACTCTCTAATGGGCAGACTGGTCGACCAGTCCTCGAGCGTATAAAGCTCGGTCCTCCACCAGATCCACTTGTCTTTTGGAAAAAGCATCTCTCCACATTAATGCGTGATGTGACAAGGCATCCTGGGGCATTGTCAGACTGTTGCTTAAAAAGGTGCGCCTGATAACTGTGCAGCCGCTCTTTGCGCGGTTCAAGGAAAAGGAAAACACCAATTATACAGAAAAGCCACTGTACTAACTGCCGGTAATTATTGAAAACCGAAACGCTGCATCCGCCGTAGGGCCCGCCCACTTCCCTAAAATGCGGGAAGTGGAAGAGGTGGAGCTGCTGTTATAAAAGGCTCCATGCAGCGCCCATATTCTTTACCCTGCCTTTGCCTACAAACCTTTTGCTCTTGCCATTCCTGCATCCTGCGACTTCCATCTTTAACTTCCAGCTCAAAGTTTTTTCTAGGGCGTCAATGGCGAAGAGCGACTCGAAAAAATGGGCCGAGCTGATGGCAAGGGATTGGAAGAAGTCCCGGAGTAGCACGAGGTCCCTCAACGACCTCGTCGGAATGTGCCTGCTTCATAACCAAGAGCTCGGCGGCTGGAGGGCACCAGAAGGGGAAGGCTACCCCGACCCCCGCGCCGGTGAGATTGTCGTTTTTTAAGATTTCTTCAAGGGGGGCTTTTGTCGTTTTTTAAGATTTCTTCAAGAGGGGCTTTGGGATTCCTGTCCATCCTTTCCTCCAACTCCATTCTTCTCATCTCCACCTTTATTCATTTGTGCGAGGCCTATGTTGGAATAGAGCCGCACTTCGACCTCTTCCGTTATCTTTTCTCTCTGAGGAAGAAAGGGGCAGTTGGAGGCTCCAAGATTGCAGGTGGAGTATACCTCAATCTACGCAATGGGATGAAGAACCGGTACCTCAGCTGCCCATGGAACACTTCTCTCAGTGAATGGTACAAGAAGTGGTTCTACATCAGGGAAGAACCGGGCAGCGCCACATTCTGTGACGTGGGCTACATCCCCGAGAAGAGAGTCAGCTAGACGGACCGCCCGGAATTCACTGGGAAGGTTGCAGACCTGATGAGCCTGATCGACTGGTCCCACTTAGACGGGCCAGG
The DNA here is from genome assembly GCF_000003195.3 of Sorghum bicolor. Taxonomy (NCBI): domain Eukaryota; kingdom Viridiplantae; phylum Streptophyta; class Magnoliopsida; order Poales; family Poaceae; genus Sorghum; species Sorghum bicolor. The sequence continues at coordinate 40,482,819 of NC_012876.2, forward strand.
AGTGGTCGGGAACTTCATTGTGCGTTGGGTGATGCTCTGCCAGAGGACGGTACACTTGGCCTACGAGTACGCGGGGAGCGAGGACCCTACCAGAATGTGCCTTGATGGTCTGGAGAAGGCGGAGGTCAAGCAGCTGATGAATGAGCTGTTCAACTTATCAGATGACAACTTCGTTCGAAACAGTGATCGGATGCATGCCTTCAAGCTGGGACAGCCGGCTCCTAAGGTAGATAAATATTGTTATTGATTAGTATTGCCATGTGAATATTGTTTCCTCCTTGTTGATAACTTGTCGTTGGTTCTATTGCAGATTGGAGACATTAACCAGTGCGCAGTGTATGTGTCACTGGCACCTGGTATGGAAAATCCTGTGGGGATGGACCCACCGGAGGGCGATGCTGCTCGGTGTCCTCAATACACCAGCAGCGAGGAGGAACAGAGCCGCCCCGCCTCAACCACCGAGGACAGGGTGGTGAGGAAAAGGCCAATGGCGGAGGATCCATCTCCTGCGGAGGCGCTGCCAGCGGAGACCAGCCAAGCTCTGAAGCGTCGTCGGCTCGTTAGAATCACCGATGACGACGACGAGGAGGAAGAGGCTGCACCTTCTTTGGTCTGAAGGCCGCGCAGTCGTCCAGACGTCGCGCCGACCACTACTGGTCGGGTGACCAGTGACCCTCCTGCCCCACACGCCGAGCCGACGCGTCTTGGAGAGACAGGGGCAACGGTGGCGACTGGTAGGACCAGGAGGAGGTTCTTCATAGCGACACACAAGCGCTCCGATCTGTAAGCTGTTCAATCTCACTTTTACACTTCTCCTATTTGTTTTTTGTTTTGTTGCTGTGACTTTTGACATTGGTAAAATGTCGTATTTTTGTTAGTGCGGCGTCTGATGTTGATCCAGACAACACCGCTGGCCAGAAGACGGTCGAGCCGAGGGTTGTCGTCGAAGATGCTGCGCAGCAGACCACCCAGGAACAAATCGAGGGGCAGCCCACGGTAGTGAGCGCGGCGGAGACTGCCGAGGAGGACCTAGCTCAGGTGAGGACCAGAGCGAGCACCCCTGCAAGGGATGATGAGGCTGCGAGGATGCCTCCCCCGTGCAGTGTCACGGAGGAGGGAGACAGAGGCCTGATTCCCTCGCCTACCGAAGAAAGGAGGGCCCCAACTCCACCCCGAGCAGAAGCCTCTTCACCAAAGGGCTCCCCTGGCCAGGATAAGGGTCTAGTGATACCTGTGACCACGGCTGGGGGTAGCGCAGAGGGCGAGGAGACCCAGGCGGCCTCCAATGATGAAGTAGAAGAAATCCAAGGTCGCCCCCATGATGGTCGTCATAGCGTTTACGTGTGGCGCCAATGTGGGGACCATTTTATTGGTCATGAAGAACTTGTGGAGACGGAGGAGGCCGCGAGGGTGGAGCATGCAGCTAAGTGGCTCGTTGATGAGGTTAAGGTAAGTGGTCTTGCGTTCTACTCGAAATGTATATGCACTGTCGCTTGCTTCAATATGTGTAATTCCTGTAGGGCGCAATGAAAATGGCGAAGTACCGGAAAAAGGTGTTTCGACCAGATTGAAGGGATTGTGGCCGAGAATAAGGCCCTGACCGCCGAAGTAGACCGTCTTCGGTTGGAGGCCGAGGAGAAGACGGCCGAGATGGGTGCCCAGGAATGGTGCCTGCTTGATCTTAATCGGCGACTAGCCGACAAGGATCGGGAAAAGAAAGGTGAGTCATGCATTCCGAGGAGTTGTATATAACCACGTGGTCGGTTTTGTTGACCAGTAATTATTCTTCCAGACTTGGAGGAAGAGGTTGCACGCCTCAGACAAGAAAAGGAACGCCTCGACCAGGAGCATGCCGGCGCGTTGAAGCCGGGCGGCAGGCTAACGAGGAGCTGAAGAATAGGAGTCAAGTGTTGGCTGGTAAGAGCCATTTCACTGCTTTTGTTTACACAACTTTCCTCCTGTCGCTTTATACTGACCTCTTGCTTGGTTTTTTGTTGTAGTGCTTAAGGTCAATACTAAAAAGCACCTCGACGAGCTGGTCAAGGACTAGGACTCCTGGAAGAACAACTGCATCAAGATCTGGAAAGGAGTGGCCCCGGTTCGTGACTTGATCAGCCCCGAGCTTCTCGAAGATCAGTCCTGCGCACCAAGGATGACCCTGGTCGAGAAGGCACAGCAAGCGTGGGGCTGGCTTCAGCAGTTTGTCAAGGACGTCGGGGAGTTTGCCGGTGCGCACGTCCTTAGCATGGTACGTGCCCACTACCCCCTGGTCGATTTGTCCTGGCTGGAGAGGGGGTATCCCAAGGAGGTTGGTCCGCGGGAGGCAGACAACCTTCATGTCGGTCTGCTCGATCTGTCGTCGACAGTGATCGGCGACATCAACCTCTGTGGGACGGCGACTCCCCCCAACCAGCCCGGATCAGATAGATCGGCCAGAGAGTTGTCGGGGGCGTCCGTTGCTGGAGATGGGCGGTCGACGCCTATGGTCTCGACCAGCCAGGCGCCGGTGGCCCCGACCCCTTCGACTGGACAGCAGGGTCGTGCGGGTGATCAGCCCGAGCAGTAGGCCTGTAGGGTAGTCTATAGAAGTAGACTAGGAACCGCCCAGAGGGGTGTTTATTGCAAACTTTGTGTATAAAGTTTGTAATAAAGCTTGATTTATCATAACCATGGTTTTGAGCGATATAATGTTGTTTGAGTGATGTATCACTGAATCGGGTTGATTGCCCTTGAGGACCTTCGTCCTAAAAGTAAATCGCGGCACTTGTCAAAAGTTCTACATATGAAAGAAGTGTATAGCAAGAGAGAAAAATCTTATTACTACTGATCATAAGAGATTTACAAATGAGATGTACTGGAACTTAGGGATAGAAACGACGCAATTTGTCTATGTGCCAGGAGTTGGGCAAGCGTGTCCCGTCTAGGTACGCCAGTCTATAAGATGTAGGGCGTGTGACTTCGGCGACCACGAAGGGTCCTTCCCAAGGTGTAGATAACTTGTGCATTCCTTCCTGGCTTGTTTTCCACTTGAGTACCAGATCGCCGACCACGAAGGAGCAGTCTTTGACGTTCCTGTTGTGGTATCACCTGATAGCCTCGAGGTATTTCGTTGTTCGAAGGCACGAATTTAGGCGCTTTTCTTCTATGCAGTTGATCTCAAGTTCTCTGGCGAGGTTTGCTGAGGACTGGTCAAAATGTTCGACCCTTGGAGATCCAAAGGCTACGTCGGAAGGGAGCACTGCTTCGGTGCCGTAAACCATGAAGTTGGGTGATACACCCGTGTTCCGACTAGCCTGTGTTCGGAGACCCCAGACCACCACCGGTAACTCTTTTATCCATCGTTCTGGTGCTCTGTATTTCTCAGTGTACAACCTTTTCTTCAAAGCATCGATGATCATTCCGTTTGCTCGCTCCACTTGACCATTGGCCGACGGGTGGGCTACCGACACGTACTTTACGACTATGCCTCTGTCATCACAAAAGTCCCAGAATGTAGTGCCAGTGAACTGGGTACCTAGGTCAGTAATTATGCTATTGGGAATCCCATATCTGTGTATGATTTGATTGAGGAACTCGACAGCCTTTTTGGAGCTTGCTGACCAGTGGCATGTACTCGATCCACTTCGAGAATTTATCGATTAGCATGAAGACGAACTTGAAGTTGCCGGGGGCCGGCTTGAATGGCCCGACCATGTCAAGGCCCCAGCATGCGAAAGGCCAGGACGACGGTATCGTTTGAATCTCATGAGCAGGCACGTGGGTCTGCTTGGTGAAGAATTGGCATCCTTCAAAGTGTCGGACTAGTTTCTCGGCGTCGGCGACCGCAGTTGGCCAGTAGAAACGTGCTCAGAAGGCCTTCCCGCCCAGTGTTCTGGAGGCAGCGTGGTTGCCCAGGACCCGGTGTGTATGTCATCTTAGAGCTTGACGCCATCATCTTGGGATATGCATTTCAGCAACACTTCTGAGCTAGCATTCTTTCGCATAAGTTTACCATCAACTAGTATGTAATTCTTAGACCGCCGAATGAGGCACTCGTTCTCCGTTTTATCTTGAAAACCCGATCCATCCGAGATGTATTTGATGAAGGGAGTGCGCCAATCGTGGCTGCAGGTTGTCGGATTGGCATCGTCTATGAGCATTGCCTCATTGGGTTGCCTGTCAACCAGGTATGTGCCGACACTTGCCGTGTGGATGTCTTGAACAAAAACGCCTTGTGGAATCTGGGCCCGAGATGACCCTATTTTTGACAACGCATCTGCTGCCTGGTTCCTATCCTGGACCACGTGTATGTATTCTATGCTGTAGAAATTGGATTCCCATTTCCAAATTTCTTTACAATAGAGGTCCATATTTTTGTGGGTTGTGTCTCATTCCTTGTTTAACTGGTTGATGACCAGGGTAGAGTCACTATGGACATACAGGCGTTTGACTCCCAGTTCGACGGCCAGTCGTATGCCATGTAGGCATGCTTCGTATTCGGTGATGTTGTTGGATGCCGGAAAGAGGATCCTAAGGACGTAACAAAGTTTGTCCTTGTTAGGAGACATGAAGAGTATTTCGGCACCGGCGCCATTGATGATTAGGGACCCGTCGAAGAACATTGACTAGTGGTCGGAGGTATCCGAAGGGTGGGGCTCGTTGAGATCCGTCCATTCCGCGATGAAATCGACCAAGGCTTGGGACTTGACAGTAGTGCGACTCTGGAAATCCAGGGAGAATGGGCATAATTCCATTGCCCATTTTACAATTCTGCCATTGGCGTCCTTGTTGCGCAAAATGTCCCCTAGGGGGAAACTAGTGGTTACTAAGACCCGATGGCCATCGAAGTAATGCTTCAGCTTCCTAGAGGTTATCAGGATGGCATAAATTAACTTGTGCTTCTGAGGATACTTGGTCTTGGATTCGTTTAAGACTTCGCTTATAAAGTAAACATGCCTCTGGACTTTGTAGATGTGGCCTGGCTCGTCCCGCTCGACCACCATTCCGTGGAGACAACCCGATCAGTTGCTGCTATGTAAAGGAGTAGGTCCTCGTTAGGTTCAGGTGCTGTGAGGATGGGTGGTGAGGTGAGGAAAGTTTTGAGCTGGGTGAATGCGGCGTCAGCTTCCTCTGTCCAAGAGAATTTTTTCGACGCTTTTAGAAGTTTGAAGAAGGGGAGGCCTTTTTCTCCCAGTCTAGAGATGAACCGGCTGAGAGCAGCCATGCATCCGGTGAGCTTTTGAATATCCTTGACGTTCTTGGGTGGTCGCATATCGAGTACTGCCTTAACTTTTGAAGGATTCAGTCATCTGCCGTCGCGGCTGATGACGTTGCCGAGTAGTAGTCCAAAGAGGGCCCCAAAGATACATTTTTTGGGGTTAAGCTTCCACTTGTATCTATTCAGTGCCTTAAAAGTTCGGTCAAGGTTGTCGATTAGGGTGCTCGCGTCCCTTGTTTTGACGACAACGTCATCTACGTAGGCCTCGACGACGTCGTCGCGAATCTCGTCATGGAGGCATTGCTGAATGGCCCGTTGATAAGTAGCTCTAGCATTTTTGAGTCCGAAGGACATGGTCGTGTAGCAGTATGCGCCAAAAGGAGTGATAAAAGATGTTTTGATCTAGTCGTCTTCCTTTAGTGAGATCTGGTGATAACCACAGTAGCAATCTAGAAAAGAGAGGAGTTCGCATCCGGCCATTGAGTCGACCACCTCATCGATGCGAGGGAGGCCAAAAGGATCTTTAGGACAGTGTTTATTGAGATTAGTGTAATCAACGCACATTCTCCATTCATTATTCTTTTTTCTTACAAGAACCGGATTGGCGAGCCAATCGGGATGATACACTTCTTTAATGAATCCGGCTGCTAAAAGCCGCGTTATTTCTGTCCTAATAGCCTCCTTATTGTCACGAGCGAACCGTCGTAGCTTCTACTTGATAGGTCTTGCGGTTTTCGAGACGTTTAAGGAGTGCTCGATCAGGTTTCATGGGACGCCGGGCATGTCTGCGGGTTTCCATGCGAAAACGCTTTGTCCCTTAGAAACCTGACGAGCGCGTCTTCCTATTTGGGGTCCAGGTTAGCCCCGATGAGAGCGGTTTTCTCGGGGCTGCCGTCGACCAGCTGCACCTCCTTATGTTCTTTGGACTTTGAATTTTTCCTCGTAGTCTCCTGCTCGGGGAGTCGAAGCTGGTTGGGTGGAACCTGTGTAGCTTGGGCTACGGTTTCTGCCATGCGGATCGAGAGATCGATTGCCTTAGTGATCTTGAAGCTTTCCTCCTCGCAAGTGTATGCGGTGTAGACATTGCCTCTGACAGTTAGGACGCCCTTCTCTGTTGGCATCTTGAGGACCAGGTATGAGTAGTGTGGAACTGCCATGAACTTTGTCAGCGATGGTCGGCCTAGGATTGCGTGGTAAGTGCCATCGAAGTCGGCGACCACAAAGTTGACAAACTCTGTGCAGAAGTGGTCGGGTGTTCCAAACTGGACAGACAGCGTTATCTGTCCGAGGGGTACTGAACTTTGACCTGGTAGGACTCCCCAGAATTGAGCGTTGTACGGCTTTAGCTGCGCTGGGGTGAGCTTGAGAGCAGGCAGGCTATTGCGGAAGAGAATTTCGATGGAGCTGCCTCCGTCAATAAGCACGCGCTCGAATCTGACACTGTTGATGCAAGGATCCAGGATCAGAGGAAAACACCCTAGTTCTGGGATTGCGGACCACTGGTCCTGCCTATTGAAGGAGATCCCTCTGTGCGACCAGGGAGGGAACTTTGGATCTGCGATCAGACCATCCCCGCTGTCCACATTGAGGCAATCTCTCTTTAGGAGCTTTCTTTCCCGTCTGGATTCGATGGAAATTTTGTTACGATCAACGACTACCCTACTTTCTTCACATTATTAGGACAATTCAAGGGAAAGGTTGGTTGTGTAGTATGCATAGATGGAACTGCTTATGTGTCCCTTGATTCATCTAAGAAGTTAGTGTACATGAGGCACAAACGCTTCATATTGAAAGGGTATCGGTACCACCTGAAAAAGATGGATAAGTACTTCAACAATAATGAAGAACTACACTGTGCTGCACCATTAGGTAATAGTAAAGGACAAAGAGTTGTTCAAATAGTCAGCAAAATCAAATTTGTTTTTGGGAAGAAGACAAAAGACGGAAAACCAAGAAAGGATGTGAAACCAATTCTAGGGGCTACATTCAAAAGAAGTCTATTTTCTTCGAATATTTTCCATACTAGAAAGAGTTAGATGTATGCCACGTGATTGATGGTATGCATGTTCTGAAGAATGTGTTTGAAGCCTAATTGGCACCTTGCTAGACATAAAGGGCAAGACAAAGGAAGGACTCAATTCACGCATGGACATGGTATAGTTAGGCATAAAAAAAGAGCTTCACTCTGTTCTTCTAGAAAATGGGAAGTACCATCTTCCGGCAGCAAGCTACAACCTCAACATAGATGAGAAAACATGCAATGTGTGTGTGGTTAAAGAATTTGAAAGTTCCATCTGGGTTCTTCTCCAACCTACAGAGTATTGTGTAAATGAAAGACCTTGCACTCACCAACTACAACTCACATGATTGTCATGTCATGTTGACTACTTTCCTCCCTATTGCAATCAGGGCTATAAATCTTTTGTTCTTAAAGATGGTAGTCACACGGTTGTGCTACTTTTTCAACAAGATCTCACAAAAGATAATTGACAGAGATGAGTTGGTGTCTCTTCTATAATTTGCTATGGAGACAGTGTCACAAATTGAGATGTGTTTCCCCCATCATTATTCAACATCATGGTGCACCTTGTGGTGCATTTGGTTCCACAAATACAAGCATTAGGTCTCCTATACTTGCATGAAATGTGGACGTCTGAGCGTTTTATGTCAATACTAAATAGCTATGTATCAACTCGTGCTAATCCTGAGGCGTCTATGGTAGAGGGGTATTGTACCAAAGAGCCTGTTGAGTCCGGAGGTCCATTCTATAATAGTGTCCTAAAAGACCAAGTTGCAATAGGCCTACCTCCGTCATGACACGAGGCTACATGGAAGTGGGAGAACGGGATGCAAATCATTCATCCCACCAGATTACAATACAGTCCTCGAGGCACATCATAACATCCTACATCAGCTCTTTATAATGGAGCCTTTGATCAAGCAACACATGAATGAGCTTTGCGAACATAATTGTGGGCACATGAATGATTGGTTAATGAAGGAACACAAGACTCAGTTCAACACATGGCTATTGGAACAGGACATTCCACCTAGGGAAACAATTGAGGAACAAACCATCAATGCATTGGCATCTAGACCATCATGCCATGTCTTGACATGGCAGACCTATGACATTGGTGGCTTCACGTTTTGTACTAAGTCGAAGGACAAAAAGAGCATGGGAAAAAAACAATGGTGTTCGGTGCGAGGCCATAGACGATGAAACTAGTGAGATTAGTACATAATTTGGCTTCATTGAGGACATATGGGAACTATACTATGGTGCATTTCAGGTCCATATGTTTTCATGTCTGTTGACGAACCTTAAGTATCAATTTTAACTATCAACTAATCATGGAAAAGGATCTATATGCAACTAATAGCTAGAATTAGGGTTTATACTGACAGAACTCCACAAGTTTTGGTGGAAGTCTGTTTCTGCAGGGGGTTATCAGGAAATATGGAGGAAAGGCCCACATGTCATGATTACATAGAGATAATAACCAACTGCTCAATTTTCTATACTATAGAAGACTCCAGAAGAGGCGGGAAGAAGCGGGAGGCCGAGGGGCGCCAACCCTAGGGCACCCGCCCTAGGGGGTGGGGCAGCCGCCCTGGCCCCCTAGCCAATGAGGCTCCCCCTCGCGGATCTTGCTCCACCGACCTTGAGGATCAATCTAAACCACACAATTAAGGTCGGTTTGATCTGATAGCCGACGTTCATTTGAGGAGGCTATATAAGCAAGGCCCCTGCCCCCTGGAGAGAGCCAACAATTCATTATTCATATTCATCTCAAGAAGAGAAGCCCCTGATCAAGCCCTAGAGCCACCACATCAACTAGATTTCTAGTTTAGCATAGCTACATAGGATTAGAACTAGAAGGAGTCAATCTTCAATTGGTTTACGGATCTGTCAAGAGGATTCTTGGTAATTCTCGCTCTAGTTCTTCATTGTTCATCATTGTTCTTCTTTATTATGAATATGACTTTGGTCTATTTCATTATATTGATTATGACTTTATTCTATTTACTTATGTTCTCAATTATATTGTTCTTAGTTTATTATGCTTATACACTTGGCTTAGTTAGATCTGAGTTTCATCCTTGTTTAGGATCGTATAAAGTTTATCCAATAATGGCTTGTCCATTGGTACCATGGATAAATGATAGATATTGTGTAGGCATGGTGCCTATACCATATTTGTCTGTGATTGTACCCTATATTCTGGAATGTGAGGTAGATCGCGGGAATGACAGTCCTATTGACTCCTCTGTAGTCCTCCTTCCAATTATAGTGCAGGCAGAGCAGTACTATTACAGGGAAGTGATTACTCTATTCTTTATCTTCCTTAGTAATACTCACAACACATGACTAAACCTTTTATCTAGCCATGATTGCCATGTATAGTTGCACTAATCATAATATGCTAAGACTATATAGTTAGAATGACTTAGGAAATATTCTTGTAGTTCGTCCTAATTCCATGCTAATGACTTGCTAGAATATCTGTTGAGGTGCTTATCATTATTTTATGTGGCTATTTATGTTGATTAGTGTATTTATCTTTTGTCACTATTCATTCATTATCTATATTTTATGTGACACTTACCCTGTATTGAGAGAGATAGATGGAAGCATATCATTACACATGCAATGATACTTACATTCGTCATTTATTCCTTAGCATTCCCTTCCCAGTGGTAAAAATATAAATAACGATACATGGAATACTTCCTGGTTAAAATGCTACATCGGTATTATCTGTGCGCTTGCAGATACACATTCATACAGTTGTTAGAGGAGCATTTGTATATTTCAATACTGCATCTCTCTACCATGCTGGGGATGACAACTTGGCTTAAGTGGCATGAGAGGTGGTTACCATTATATTTTTGGCACCGTTATCAAGATTAGTTAATCTAATGTTGGTAACAACGTTAGAAGTGTCAATAAGCGTTTTTGGTGCCATTGCCGGGGAAGGTTGATTAGCTATGAAGAGGAATAAATGAGTTATCATTTGCATCACTAATGTGATTAAGCAAAACATCATTTCTATACTCATACAGATTTACTGGTGTCTATTTTGCTATTTTTTTATCATTTTATGCAGGGTAATGTATAAATAAGTTTGATCTCCCAAAAAAGTTTGTTGAAAATCCTGAAGCACTAATCAGAAGGACAAGAGCCAAGCTCAGGAGAGTAACAGAACCATCATCATCAACATCTTAGCTCGAAGCTCAATCCAATCAGGAAGATCATCCAAACATTGTTCGAGACTTGACATGAGAGTTCGAAGCCATGGCGAAAAAGTCAATGGTGAGTTCTCAGGTCCCACTACAGACAATATCCATACTGGACCTGCTACGAACATTGAGCGGTCATTTGAGCTTAAGCCTGCGCTCATCAATATGGTGCAAGCAAGCCAGTTCTATGGGAAGCTGCACCAAGATGCTAGTGCTCATCTCCAACACTTTCTGGAGATTTGTAGCACATTTACTATCAAGGACATTCCCAAGGACACCATACTACTTTGCCTTTTCCCATTCTTACTCTTGGGAAGAGTGAAGCAGTGGTTCTACACAACCAAGGAGAAGAATACTATGTGGGCACTTGGTTCCACAAATTTTCTAGCATAGTTCTTTCCCATGGACAAGACCAATGCTCTCCGTGGGAAAATTTTGAGCTTTCAGCAACAACATGACGAGTCTGTTCTAGAAGCATGGAAGCACTTTCAAGACTACATCCTAGAATTTCCCTATCATGGAATGGAGAATTGGCTACTTATGCAGACCTTTTATCATGGGCTCAGCAACAGCACTCGTGAAACCATGGATGCTGCTACTGGAGGAGTGTTCCTATCGCTCACCATACCACAAGTCACAGCTCTTGTGGAGAAGATGGCATCCAACCAAGGTTGGAATGAAGAAAGAACTCAAACTCACAAGAAGAGTAGAGGTATGCACCAGCTCAAGGAGGTAGACATGTTGTGTGCGTAGATAAGCCTGATCATGAAGAGACTCGATGAAGCTGAAGATAAGAAGAAAGTCAAGCACATATATGACTCTCACATGACCTGTGAAGAGTGTGGAGAAACTAGACACTTAGGCAACTGCTGCCCTAAGGTGCACGAGGATGTGAACAACAACAACAATTACTACTGTCCTCAGCAAAATCAAGGTTGGAACCAACAACAAAGGCCTAACCATACACAGGTAATTATAAAGGTAACAATTCTTACAACAATTCTAATTTACCACCTTTGAGAGAGTTAGTGTCTAATCAAGGTAAGTTGATGGATAACGTGTCTAAGAAATTAGCATCCAATGATAAAATTCTAGAAACTATAAACAATAGGATGGATAATTTTTCAACTACCATTAAGAACCAGATTGTAAAATGATAGAATCACAGATAAATCAAATAGCTGCTGTTGTTCCGACCACTAACCCTCGTATACCATCATAACTGGAAGGATTAGAATCTGCAAATCTTGTAGACATATTTGATGCAGGTGCCTATTGGAGCAACCCCGCAGGAGGGTGGTATGATGAATCTCTGCCAATCAAGAAAGGAGATCCCAGACGCCCAGTCATCCCAATCTCCATTGGCAGCATGGACTTTCTTGAAGCACTTTGCGACTTTGGCACAAGCATCAACATCATGCCCAGAGTAATCTATGAAAAATTCTTTACTTATCCTTTATCAGATACAACTATGTGTTTGCAGCTTGCAGATCAGACACTATGGTACCCACGAGGAATCCTAAAGAATATGTGTGTCCAAATTGGTATCTTATATGTCCTAGCAGACTTCGTCGTAATAGAGGCCGGTGTTGATGAGAGGTCACCCATCATCGTGGGGAGACCATTTCTAAACACTACTGGAGCGGTCATCTACGCTAGTGCTGCTAAGATTAGTTTCATCATTAAGAGGAAGAAGGAGACATTTTCTTTCAAGAATAAAACCTCATAGTTTCCAAAACAACTCAATATGAGCCAAGAAAGAGGACCAATAGGAGGAATAAGCAAAACAAGAATAAGAAGCAAGTATGGACAGAATCAGGCAAGATGGTCACTACAATTCACAATGATCAACATCACCAGCTCAAATCCCCTCATTTGATCAAGAAGGACGACCCTGGTGTCCCAACAATTGAATGTACAATCAACATATGCTCCTTTCAGAAGGCAGTCTACGACACAAGATCGGGCGTCAACATTATGGCCAAATTGACCTATGAGTTTCTGTACGGAATAATGCCTCTATATCCAACATACACCCAACTCCAGATGGTAGATCAGACATAATGAATTGTCAAAGGTATAGCAAAAGATGTCCCCATCCAGATCCATGACCACTTCATCCCAACAGACTTCTTAGTCATTGACATGGAAGAAAATGATTATGATCCACCTATCATCCTTGGAAGACTATTACTAAGTACTACTAAAGTTGTCATCTACATTGGGACAGGAGAAGTGCACCTACACATCCCGTCTGAGAAGGTACATCGTCACTTTAATGATAACTATATTGTTGATGGATCTAAGCAGAACAGAACAAGAAGAAGACGTCACTACCATAACCAGAAGAAATAGAACACCAAGGAAGGATGGGTGGACTATGAAGGAGAATTGTCAAGATACGAAGATAAATGCCCCACAACACAAGTATGGGAGGAGAAAGAGATCATAGCAGAAGAGGAGGCACAACCGGAGGCGCCAGCTATGCCATCCGATGAACACTAGGACAACTAAGGACATAAGGAGTCCCATTCAGAGGACTTAAACTACCAAACACCGTGCCACGAGACTTGGTAGTTACCCTTTCATCTTAATTATTTACTTTCCCTAAATAGTATAATATTGTTTACGCTATCTTAAAGAGAAAATAAAAAATTGTTTAAAAATGCTAAGCCCCATGTGAATACGCTCGTGGCATAAAACCCATAAGTATATTCGCTGTGGTGGCATAAAAATAAAATAAATATGTTTTTGTTTTATAAAATAAAAATATAAAAAATATTGAGTTTATGACTATGCTAGAAAGATAACACTCATTAAAGGAAGCTCGATATGATCAATGCTAGAATTTATGACTAACACTCAATTAGTTCCACAAGCTTTGTTGTCTATTTGAGCCCCATAGAATTCAAGGATCAAAGGAGAACAGCAATCAGAGGACATCCTACCCGCTGTCTGAGTACTATCTCGACAGTCACTCTAACAGACGAGTACACCTCTGCTACCTACCAATTACATCAGAAGAAATTACGTCAAAATCCAGCTTGGCGGAGAGCGCCCCCATGTACTCAGCAAAGTATTTTTATCAGTCTTTATAGCTACACTCTGCTAAAATAAAAATATACATAATCTTAGACACCCAATAAATATTTTCCTGCTTATATATATCTTTGCTTAGTTTAGAAGTTTGCTACTAGGAGAGAATAAAAAGTAGCTATGCTAAAATGAACCTCAATGATAAACTCTTAACATGGATATGATGAATAGTTGCTCTGTCGTAATTCCTTTCAAGTACCTAGTTTTCAAGTTTGAACTCTCTCTCAAGTTTAGGCATACACTACACCACAACACTTTTATAGCGTCAGACATCTGACGCAAAATCTTTTTTTGCAGTTAGATGATCTGATGCTAAACATTGCCCAGAGACCATCTGACGCTAAATCTGAATTTAGCGTGCTATTGTCTGACGCTGTAGGTACTTATATTCATAGTCTAACTATCTGACGCTAAAACAAGGTACACTGTCCACCTCTGTGACGCGAAAAATAATGGGCCCCACCCTCGCTCGCCTGCCCGTGCTCAGTTTTCTCGTTTAGAAACAAAATTTGAATTTTTTGAGTTTTTCAGATGACCTCGTTTGAAAAAACCATCAAAACGAAAGTTGTAGATCTCAAAAAGTTATGAAACTTTGTAGTTGATAATTTTTTCATTTGAAATCATCTTGTCATCGAAAACTACGTTTGAATTTCTCAAATTTGAAATTCAAATTTTGTAAATGACCTCGGATGGTGAAACTACCAATATAAAAGTTGTAGATCTTGAAAAGTTATGAAACTTTGTAGTTGACAACTTTTCCAATGGAATCCATTTAGGGCCTCAAATAATCAATATATGCTCGGTTTAGGATAATATGTGGGGAACTAAACTTTAATATAGACACAAGTGAGTGATAGGTGGAGTGGTAGAGGAGGCTACGCGCAGGGGCAAGGTCTCAGGTTTGAATCCCACTGGCCGCGAAGCACGCGATTTTACGCGAAAAAAGTGCGACTATCCGTGGGCCTTCCCTATAATTGAATATTTTTTTTTCTATTTTTAGAAGTCAATTTTACTAGTGAAAGCCCGCCAGCTTGCCGGTCAATTGGCGCGCGAAATTTGAGCCTGGCCCATGTATACATTGAAACCCTAAATTTTTTCTCCCCAATTCCAAAACCAGCCTCCGCATCGTTCTCTCCGCTCGAGCGAGTGCCCCGCTGCCAGCGCCGCTCACCTGCGCGCCAAATCCCGCCAGCGCCACCACCAAATGCCGCTGCCTGCTCCCAGCCCCCCTCTCGCCCGCCCCTGCTCCCTCGTGCCTCGACCCACGCCCTCACCATGGAGCTCAGCATGGTGCCCCGCTCCGTGACCGTGTGCTCGATCTGGTAGTGCGCCCTCTGCCGCCGAACCATCCCCGCGTGGAGGGCCGCCGTCGTTCTTGCGTGGAGCACCGCTGACCACCAGGACACACCGTACGTCCCAGCCACCCCCTGCATCACATGGAGCACATGAGGGTGGAGCTCAACAAGTAGGAGTGACACCGACTTCTCTGTGAGTTGGATTTGTGCTTGTGTTGCAGATCCTTGGGTATGTCCAAATGACTTCCCCTGCCTCTTTCATTCAAGTGCCGAATCATGTATGTCTTGCAGATCCTTGTGTTGAGATTGCTAGTTCACAATGTATGTATGTAATGGTTGCTGGCCTACAACCCTACGAATGGAACACAAGTTTTCAGGGTTTATATTAACCGCAGATTTAGGTTTTATCTAAAAGATAATGCATTTGTGGTGGATGAACACATGGTCAAGAAATCTTAGTAGGTAGCAGTTGTTTTCGTTCACTTTAGTGGTCAAAGGTAAATGCAGCACATATGGGAAGAAAAGGCAGTAATGATTAGTTAGTAGGCTTGTAGAATTATGGAATTTTGTTGTCGAAGAGAATAAACATTTGTTCTTTTAGTTTGCTTTCTCATATATTGTGTGCATCACTATGGAATAAGTTTGCTTTAGTGGTCAAAGGTATACTTTTTCATGCAATTGTTGTGGGCAGCAGTCAACATGTGTATGGTAGAGCGTATTAAATGTGAGACTGCATCATAATTCTGTAGAGCTTATTAGAGAATGTTAATTCTGAATTTATGTATGTGTGGTAGCAATTCTGAGGTTGCATCACACCAGCAGCTTTGTGGATCTTTTTTAGCTTAGCAATTGAAGAAATCAATTTTCATGCTTTCTGAACATGGTACAATTTCGTATATTAAGAGATTGTTGCTTCCCAGTTATACAAGTAGGCTTAATTGAGTTATTCTTTCTTATTCATTTCAGGACCCTAGGTGAAAGTATTGTGGAGCTGGCCCACTAAACCCAACGAGTTCCAGATCTGCTGCATCAACGTCGTCCTCTTCTCATTCCTTGCAGCCAACAGATTCAAGTTCTACAGGTATATACGCTCAGTCCCACAAAGACTAATGGACAAATCATGGATCCATAGTGATGCTAGACACACTAAGGAGTACTTACAAGGGGTCAACAGTTTCCTAGCTTTTGCATTTAGAAATTCAGCGGTAGGAGATAAGATACTATGCCCTTGTAGGAAGTGTGTGAATTCATTTTGGAGAGACTCAAGTGATATACGTGAGCACCTGATATGTGATGGGTTTCTACAAGGGTACACAACTTGGAACTTACATGGGGAAGCTAGTTCCTCTTATCTGAACACCGACAATGGTGATGGTGCTGATCTTGTGGAAGAGTCTACTGAGGAGGATGACATATCTACTTTGCTTAGCTTGTAGTTTAGATGATAGAGAGGATTTCGAAGACAGCTTGAAGGTTCATCATACATCATCTCGAAGCATCAGCTTTGCTTGCCGTAGTTATAAAATGGTACAGAATCATTTCATGTTACGCATCCTATAAGTTTTTGTGGCATTTTCATTGGTACATAGATATAAAACTTGTAGGGTAAATCACTTGGACGCCCCCCTCAAAGAGATGAAGTGTACATCAACACACATACAAGAAAAAATGGAGTACCTTTAAGGGAGGCAGCAGGAATGATTGTAAGCCCCCCCAAAGGGAACATGGATTTGTTGTATACACTTTACTTATTCATATTTTGTAGGATGAACTTAAAGCCATTGTTGAAGCCCAACCAGAGCTGAAGGATAAAACTATTCAAGATGGCGATGCATATGCTGCTGTTTGTGGAGCAAAGGAGCCAAGAGGACGTGTTCATGTTTTGTGTCTAGGACCAACTCCCCAAGAAATTTGTACCCCAAGGCTGAAAGGATTCATGTCAACAAGAATGCAAATGGAAATTTAGGATCGAAAAAAGCTGAAATGATGAACAGATTACTTGAGCAACGCATTCAGGAATTGGAAGAAGAAAGGATACCACAAGGAAGGACAAATATTGATGACCTATCACAACATGGTTCTAATTCACGATGCTATGCGGTAATGAAATCAAACTAAATTATATCTTTACAAGTCTTTACTAGTTTGATGATTGTCATATGATTGAAAACAAGTTGATATTTGGTTGAATACTGAGCATTATTTGTTGTAGAGTCCGACACCTGAAGGACCTATAAATGAGACACATAATGCTCCTCGGCGTGAAGATTAAGATAATTATTATGAAGAGGGTGCAGACTATGAAGAGGATGACAACTTGCTTCCTCATACACATGTAATCCTCCCATGCCCCTACAGAGTATTTGTATATAATCTTGAAAATGTTCCCTGCATTACAATCTCATGAGTGCATGTTTTATTTCAGGTTGAAATGGAAGAGACCTTGCCCCCCTCTAGGTCTGCTATAGCTCGATCAACTATGAACATGACTACTACACCAACACATGGAAGTGACTTTGGAAATGATACACAGGTAAACTTGTCAAGCTGCTGCAATGTTGTTCTTGTGATTTTAAATTTGTTTCATGCTGCTACAATGTTCTTGTGATTTTAAATATGTTTCATGCTTTATATTTCTCATGAGTACTTCATCTACTTCAGGTTGCACAGCTTGCTGTCCCCTAGGCTTGCAGCAGCCCGATCAATAGAAGAGAGCTTGCTGCCGCCTAGGCTTGCTGCTGCCCGATCAACAGAAGAGAGTGTGCTGCCCCCTAGGCTTGTTGCAGCCCGATCAGCGAACATTACTACTACAGCAGCAAATGTAAGAGGCTTTGGAAATGTTGTCAACCTGCTGCAATGTTTTTCTTTTGATTTCAAATAAGCTCCATGCTTTATAGTTCTCATGAGTGCATCATTTATTTCAGGTTGCACTAGAAGAAAGCTTGCTGCCTCCTAGGCGTCTTGCAGGCCGATCAACAGAAGAGAGCTTGCTGCCCCCTAGGCTTGTTGTAGCCCGATTATCTAGGAATATGACTACTACACCAGCAAATGATACACATGTAATCTTGCAATGTTGCAGTTTTATTTCTCTATGATTTTAAATATGTCCAACTCTCATGAGTGTATCTTTTACTTCAGGCTGCAATTGACAAGAGCTTGCTCCTCCATAGACATGATGCAGCTGATTCACCTATAAACAAGACAACTACAGCAACAAATGTCCCCCGCCTTCATGATGACCTTGTAATCTTTCTATCTTCCTGCACTCTTTTGTGGTTTCATATACATGCCTTGCTCTAGCATTCTTATGGGGGTGCATCATTTATTTCAGGTTGGAAAGGATGATATTATATGCTGTATTGAGATCTAAGTTACCTATGGCTTGGGGAACAGTCATTTCAACTAATCCAAACACCATTGTAGGAGGCCAGCCTCTTGGTAATGAATACTGTGAGGTAGTAGTTAATGTTGTGATGAAGAGGGATGCTATGCTGCCTCAGACTTATGGCGAGATGATGACTATGGGTAGTGCTCTCAGTATGAATATTGCATGGCCATTCAATAAAGTAATAAACTAGACTTGACATAATTCTCATTTTGGTTCGATATGTGATGCATGACCAGTAATGTTCCGAATTTTAAACCTACATGTGATAGGTAAAAGAATGCAGGAAGAAGGAATGCAACAAGGCATCCAGTACACCTGTCAAGGGCATTGTATGTATATTCCTAAATTTGCATTCATCAGAAACTATGTTAGATAGCATGTGGATATGTTTGTTCTCAATGGTTGGCTATTAGATTAATTTTTCTGTGCCATTGTTGCTATTTGGTCATGAATGTGTGATCCTATCCAAGATTGGTGTGCATGTTGTAGTTTTCCTTCATATAGTAGAGATTTTATTTTAGATAACTCCCATTTCAGAGCATCTGCTTCCAGCAGAGCAAGTGGTCAAGCTTCAGCTTATATTATCTTTTGTTGGTTCATCTACTAGTTGCAAGTGGTTAAGCTTTAGCTTATATTATCCTCTATAGTGCTCGCCCATCTTTTGCTTTTAATTTTCCCAGTGATGGTAGTAGCTGAATATTGCTAGTAATTTCACTTACAATATATCCTCAATTTACTTATGTCTTTGACTGAATTGGTTGAACATGTTTCATTTTTCAGGAAGTGCTGGCAACAAGTCTTTGGCTTGAGTTTATGGAAAATGCTTCTCCAGATAACCTAGTGGATGTTATTTTGGTTTTTCAATATGATTGTGCACAAACCTTAGTGTAGCAAACACAAACTATTATGATTGCTTGCTGGTGTGCATTCATGTGCTTTTCGTAGACTTGACTATATTGGATGATGTAATGTGAAGACAAGATTGTATGTTTCACTTAATTTGTTGGATATGATGTAACCATGAAAGGGATAAGATTAATATATGTATGTATTGACCTCTATGTGATGTATGTGCTCATATATGTTTATGTGATGGACATTAAGCTTTAATGTGGATTTGATACATATGTCCTAAATGTTTTTTCAATTGAATTTATTTTTTATTACATTTAAATTATCTTGTTGAACAATCTGACGCTATAAATATGAATTCTATTGGATGGACTGATGCTATATGTATGGCAAAAGAGTATCTGATGCCATATCCTAGCAATGGACTCTCTGACGCAATAACAAATCTTGGTGGCATGCTGTCTGATGCAAAAACTCGGGTCTGACGCAATAAGTCTTTAGCGTCAGGACTTACGGCGTCAGCTAAGGACTGATGCTATATCTTTTTTGCGTCAGATCGTGTGAGGCTGTAACGGCTTTTCGCGTCAGACGGTTCGGCGCCTATGTTGTTGTTGTGGAGTAGTGATAACTTTATGATTTGAAATTTGCTCTAAACCTGAACTTGTGGGAAGAGTACCTAATCTAAAGTCTAAGTTGTTGAACGATATGATATGGAAAGGTTTGAGCTACTGTGAGATACTAGAATTCTGGAGAATTTTTCTTTGAAAAACTTTAAAAATGCTACATGATGAGTTCCTGTATGATGAGAGTTTAAAATCCTACCACAACCTTGCATACATGTTTACTAGATTAAGAAACCACACATTTACATTTTACTATTTATGAGCATTGGTCAAGCTGTGCAAACCCTCAGGAGCTAGTCATGCTGTTCGAATCAAGATTCACTTACACATCCACTCATTTCCATCTCCAGATCCACTCAAAAAAATATTCCAGTAATTCCCTGTGAAATAAATGCTCCAGTATTATTTGTTACTACCACTTGCGTTGTTGCTCAAGAAGGATGAGTGCTCGAAAAAAGAGAGAGAAAGACGAGGAAATAAAAAGAGGCAAGTGCTTGCCAACCTCGGAAAAGAAAAAAGTGTGAGACGAGAGGTAAAAATGGACAAGTGTCCCACAGTAGAATTAAGGGTACAAGAGACCCACCTGAGTGAAAAATAATAAATAGTTGAGTATCTCAGTTCCTTTAGAAAGCTACAAGTGCAAGAAAGGTATGTATCCTTCAGAAGAGCAAAAGAAAACTTTCACCACTGTTTCATCATTACCACCATCATCACCGATTCACCACACATGCACATCTTGATTTAACTTTATGACTTGTTCCTATGGATCCACAGTTTGACTATATATGCAATAAATGTCTTGTAAATATGTATACTCTATCTCTCACCTATGAGCTCCAGATATCAAAAGCCTTATTAGAAGCAGGGTGAGAGAGAAGGCAATGTTACTATGCCTCATACCATAAATACCACATATCTTGAGAGAAAGGCATACACCATCAATGCCTTGGTGAGGATTCAGAAATAACACAAAAGAGAGAATTGAGAGAGTCATACAAGGAACCTTTGAGTTTTATTTGAAAATCTGTAAAAACTTTGAAATTATAGTTGATCAAAGAGCAAGAAACATGGCGCTTGACTTGACCGTTCTATCCTTCAACTGCTGAAGACACAGGTGACGGTTACAAGCCCCATGGTGAAAGGTAAAATGAGTAAGTTTTAATTCTTAATTTTTTTGCTTTAACTTAGAGATGAGATCTTATTTGAAAGCATGTGTACATTTAAGGTGTGAAAGCATTGCAGCAACTCCTGATCCACCACTGAGTTCATGTTTGCTAAGGGACGAGCAAAAGGTAAGCTTGGGGGAGTTGTTGACGGTCCCTAAGTGTAGCACCCTAGGTGTTAAGCATACACTTAGTCTCATAAACTACTCATAATCACTCTCATAAAGCATGGGCATGAGCATCGCATCACATGAGCACAGTAGTATTCAAATTGTGATTTTATGTGATTGAGTTAAATGAATTTAAATATGATAAATTAATATGCTTGCTTCAAAATTGCTTGTGATGACCAAAGTCGGTTGAACTATGTTTTAAAAGATTTAAGAATAATTGTGTGAAATTTCTAGAGCTCTGGAATTTGAGAAATGAATTTTATACAAAATTCCCCAAATAAGTTTAAACCTAGAACTAGTTTTGATTTGTGATTCAAATTCTATTTGGAATTTGGACATGCAATTTGAAGCAAAGTTGTAGAGTATTTTGTGGGGAACATTTCTTCTTTTTACCCCACATCCTGAAAAACTTTGCAAAAGCTTCAAAATTTACATTTAAACTCTTTTGGGAAAAAGAAATTCAAAAAAAGGGAAAGGGGGCACGCGCTACTGGGCCGACCCGCCTCCCTTTCGGCCCGCTCGCACGCGCGGCCCACCGTCTCCCCTCCTCCCCGCGTGCGGGCACGTCCCGCCCTTCTCGACCCGACGCTGGCCACATGGCGGCCGTATGTCGGCGACGTGGCCACGACCGCTCGGCTCCGACTTGCATGACCCGGTCGGGATGCCACCCCGCTCCCCCAGGCGCCCCCATTCTCTCTGTCTCCCCCTCCTTCGCCCGCAGCCACTCCCACTCCAAGCTCCGCCGTGGCGACATTGCTGGCCGAGCTCCGCCGCTCGCCGCCGGCCGTTTCGACGGGCCATCTTGCGTGCCAAGCCCACCGCTGTGTTCGCCATCGCCGCGGTAAGCCTCTGCGCACGCTCAACCGAGGTGGTAAGCCTCCGTGCGACCGCAATGGCTTACCAGAGTTCATCCGATCTCGTCGGAGTGATCCGCCGCACTGGAACCCTCCCTTCTCTGCCCCTTTTCGCTTGTTCTTGTGCATGTTGTGTTCGGGATGACCTGAGCGAGCTCCGACGGTGCTGCACGAGTGCTCTACCCTGACGGAGTGGCCTGTCCACGGCGAGCAGCGTCGCCGTGCCGCCATACACGCCAGCAAGGGTGCTCTAGCCATTCCCCGGCCAAGCCAGGGGCACCATCGGTTGCGCCTCGCTGCGGGGAACACGTTGGTGCTCACCCCGTGGCCGGAGGCCTCACCGCCGGTGAGATCCGCTCGTCGGAGATGCCCCGTCTTCTGTGTCATGCTGACCAGTGGGGTTGGGGGCCCACTGTCAGCCGCAAGGAGGCCGGGTTGGGTAGAGATCTGGGTGTCTCTAGCGTTTTCCAGCGCAAATTTGAAAAAGAGAGTTCGAAAATGATTTTTCAGAAATGTGTTAATTAGTATTTAATTCATATCTTGAGATCTATTGCTCCAAAAATGATGAAATAAAATTTGACGTGTTCCATAATTCAAGGTCAATAACCTAGTGCCTTGGCATGTCACGTCTGTACAACTTTTCTGTGTAAATCTATTTATTCCATGCTTTTGCTGTTATTTAGAAAATGCACAGTAAATAAATTATAGCTCGAAAAAAATGTAATTCTTGTTCTCCTAACTTTGCATGGATGTGTAGTCTCTGAGAAAAATATGTAACACAATAGTTGTTGTATAAATTAATTTATGATGATTTAAATGCTTGCATGGCAGTGGTTTATGAGTTTTAATAAATAATTGGATCATGCAATTAGTCTGGAAACTTTTGTGGACATTTCTTATGTTAGTAAGTAATTTATAAAAATATGAAATCTATTGTTTGACACTTTATCACCACTAGGGTACTTTCTCTTAATTATGTTTATAAACTTGTGATTTCTGTGTGGGCCATGTTACTTGCCCAAATGTTATGAAAATTTGGTGATGAACTTTGTAAATAACCAGTGACCTACTGTAATTTTTGTAGAGTTTATTGAAGCACCGAACTATATGCTACTGTTGTAGGCTTAATAATAATTAAGTAAAAAAACCCTTGCTATGCATAAGTTGAATAGAATAAATTGTGTTTGGTGTATCTTTGAAGCATCATGGTAGCTTGCTGGTTAGTAATAATTTGTAGAAGAGAATGCAATAGATGCTTTACTTTGGTTACATGTTCTTGGATGATGTTGACTACCTTGTAGAAATAATTCCCTGTTTTATCTGTTGGAACTCATGTCCACTGGAGATGGGGTATGTGCCTACTCATCTATGCACCATGTCATGATCATCTTGTCTTAACTTGTATAAGCATTGCACTTCGGGCATCTTGCACTCCACTAATGAGCACACATGCATCATACAGGCTCGCAGGAGAACGAGGTGAGACCCGAGGAGCAGGAGGAGACATTAGAGCAGGACCTTCCAGGGGAACCAGAGCCGGAAGGAGATCTGCAGGAGTGCCCAGACCACAGGCCTAGCACCTTCGAGAGAGGCAAGCCCCAGAGCATTCTAAGTCTCCCTATTCTCGCTAACTTAATTTGTTATATCATGATTGTTTCATAATGCTGCATTAAGTGGTAGGAGTTGCTTGATACTGTTGATGCATATTTACACTTTGATATCACCACCTGTTATTTACCTTGTCCTAAGTAGATAGGCTCGGAGTCTATGCGTAGCTTACTTAGCACGGTAGAAGTCGCGTGATTTCCTGTCACCTGCGAGATATAGGTGGATACCTAAATGCTAGTTATCAATGCTTTGGTGAAAAATAACCAAGTGGGGGAAAGAAATTGAGACCGGGCAGGTTCTTTTGGTGGTGTTGACCGTAGTGCCCCTGCCTATGTCGATTAAGGACCGATCGTTGACAGCCCTCTTGTCATGTTGAATGCATGCCCCACACTTAGCTGGAAGGATAAGTCATTCCGACTACGAAGGCTGAACACTATCCGGGCCTGGAATCGGCCTGATGTACGCACTGTATTGGTGCTGGTTGAGGAGAACGACGAGGGCACGGCGTGCAACCTTGGTATACCTTGGATACCTTGGTCTCCAGAATGGTCCTCGGGTACGGGCGGTGCCTATCGAACTCGCGTTTTGGTCCTCGATAGTGCAAGATGGTGACCTATAGCTCACTTTATCAATAAGTGTGGTTTGTGTGGGGAATAAACTCGCCAGCTGGACAGAAATCGTTCGAATCGCCATCGCTCCTGGATAGTGAGCACTTGACATGAGCCCTGTCCTCGTAGTAAGGACTATGTGTCGAGGGTATCAGCAAGGGGTATCCCAACTGATGTACATAATGAGATTGCTCGTATGCAAGTCGAGGCCCCCAACTCGACGCTCTCCCAATCACGCGTATAATCATCGACGACCATAGCCTCGAAGCCGGAAAGGGCGTCGAGCGAATCGATCAGGGCTCGAGCGCCAACTACCGTCGAATACGGAAGTAGGATCGAGCGAATCGGAAGGCGTCGAGCGTAGGGACGCCGCCCGCCGCCTGACGCGGGCGCGGGGACCAGGGCATTTAATGTGCCTGTCGCGTTCTCACCTAACACGTAGGTCACGGGAAGCGTGGTAGCGAACAGGCATCTGTCCCATCGTTCTTTTTGCAGCCTTCCCCACCAAATAACCCAGGGCGTGTCAGGACGCAGGAAGCGCGGTCGGAACGTCTAATCAAGACCCCCTCGAGATGTCCAAGGTCAGCGCTCTGGCTGGCAAGGCGTTGCACGGCAATCGACCCTCGACCAAACACGTTTCCTTCCTGGGGAAGGGTTGGGCGTCGAATGACGACGCGGCAACCACTCCGACGTATCTGCCACCGTGACGTACAGGCGTGCAGCAGATAAGCCAGTCCAAGACGGCACACAGAGCAGGATACAGGGGCACGCGTAATCATCATCAGGCTACCAAGACAGGACGGCTCGAGACCACACCGGTACAGCGGTCTCGAGTAGGTTAGTGCGCCATACCCCTATTGACCCCTACTCTAACGCCTATACGTGTACCCTGGGCTCCTCCTTGGAACTATAAAAGGGGAGACCCGGGAAGGGATACATCATCATGCAATACGACTCCCATATGCAGTAGAACTTCCTCCTTACTCCATACCACGCTTGTATCCACCCCTGTACAAGCACTTAGGTGCGAAATAATACAAACTCTCCCCCCCCCCGCTGGACGTAGGGCCTTCTCTTGCCCGAACCAGGATAAATCTTTGTGTCTTTTTGCATCACCATCTGAAAAAGGGAAGCACGCACACAAATTCACTCGTTGGTGTGACCCCCTGTGGGGAAAACAATGACAGTTGGCACGCCAGGTAGGGGTCCTGTGTGTTTTTCATCGAGTTCCCATTCTTTTCCAGATGGCCACTCCTCCTTCGCCGATTCCGCGCTCCACGGTGATTTGGTTTGGGAGTCTCGAGTTCATGTCTACTGGCTCCGGCTATGACATGATCTTGCTCTCAATCAAAGGACCGGGAGGAGCCCGCATTGCGCCAGCACGGTTGAGGGCCCCGAGACGTCCTCGCCACCACGCCTCTCCGCCCAAGAAGAGGCGTGGACAGCGCAACCATCGCCCATCCACCTCGCCACGACCGACAGTTCGCGCCAGGCGGGAGGCAGCACAGAATCCGACAACCCCACGCGCCGAAACCGTGGGCATAACGGCACAGCGCCGCGAGGATCACTCGACGACAGGAGGTGACGCGCCCCGCGCGCTCTCCCCCACTGCTAGGTTACTGCCACACGGGTTTTTTACCCCAAGAAGAGTGTTGCCGTTCGGCTTGGACAACGCCGCGGCATCGCTCGCCAGGGCAATATGTCCAAACGCCCAGACGTACATGGTGATTCCAATGGTCCTCCCACACAACCCTGGAGCACAGCCACAGGCATCCGAACTGCCAGACTTCTCGCAGGTACGAGGTCTCCGCCGCCTAGGCCCTAGGCAGTACACGATTACCTCCCTCAGGCAGCGGCTGCCGGAGGAAAGACGCGGATGCTTCTACGCCACCAAGCCAGACTTCGGCTCGGAGTCCGACAGCCACGACCCTACTAGGGAGTGCTTCCATATCGACGGAGCGGCGGAAACCACCGACGAGACGCAAGACGCCGTCGCAGGCAGGCGAGCCCCTGCAACAAGAGAAGACCCCAGGACACCTGGGAATGACGGTCAGGTCGACCCCCCTCCACAAGAAGACAGAGCCGCACAAATTGCGCAGCTACAAGAGCTCAAGGCAAAGCTTAACGAGGATCGCGAGCGCCTGGTCCTGCTCGAGCAAATTCTTGAGCAAGACCTGCCTTACCCACCTGGTGGAAGTGTCCGCAGAAGAGCTCGAGAAGTCCACAGGCAGAACGTCGTGGCGGCAACAATGTTGCTGCGCAATATGCCTGAGCCATCGAATTCCCAAGCGTGACGCATTCGAGACGAGGTGCAGACTCTGCTCCAGGTAGCAGCAGTTCAGCAAGCCGAGAGCTCGGCCTCTCGACGTCGGGGGGCGGCCATAGAAAAGCGCGATGAGCTGGCCCACGATGAAAAGGAGGTGTCGGTCCATCCGCAGCCACTCCCACGAGGGAAAAAGGCCACACTCGTCCTCCCCATCGATAACCAACGTCGACACGACGCGCGACGCGACATCAACAAAAATCGACGCCGTCGGTATGGGGACACAGAGGAGCGCGGTTACAGCGCCCATCGCGGCGGGAGGTACGACAGCGATGAAGACCGGATGGCCCCCGAGCCGCCCGGCCCGAGGGTGTTCAGCAGGGCAATCCGCAGCACGCCGCTACCCAGCCCGTTCCGACCCCCGACCAGCATTGCCAAGTATAACGGCGAGACCAAGCCAGAGCTGTGGCTGGCAGATTTCAGGCTGGCCTGTCAGTTAGGAGGCGCTCGAGGGGACAATCGAGCCATCATCAGGCAGCTGCCACTCTTCCTCTCCGACACCGCTCGCAGGTGGCTCGAGGAGCTTCCAGCCGATCAGATCCACGACTGGGTCGATTTGGTTAAAGTATTCGAGGGGAACTTCAAAGGGACCTACATACGGCCTGGAAATTCATGGGATCTCAGCAAGTGCAAGCAGAAGTCAGGAGAAACTCTTCGAGAGTATGCTCGACACTTCTCGAAACAACGCACTGAGCTGCCGCACATCCCCGACCACGACATCAACCTAGCGTTTGTCTCTGGTACCACCAGTCGAGACTGAGTGCGGGAATTAGGCCGGAATCATCCTCAGACCGTCGACGAGTTGATGGACGTAGTGGTGAACTACGCGGCCGGGGAAGAAGCGGTCGGCTCCTTCTTCAGCTGTGAAGGAAGGAAAGGCAAGCAGCCCACCAACGATGACGAGGGCCCCAGTCGAGGGCCCAAGAAGAAGAAGAAGAAGAAGGTCTGACCATTCCAGCGGGAGGACCTTGACGACGACCTCGTCGCCGCCATGGAACGCAAAAAGCCTCGAGGCCCTCCAGAGGTGGGCATCTTCGATAAGATGCTAAAGGAGCCATGCCCTTACCATAAGGGAGGAGCCAACCACAAGCTCAAGGACTGTCGTATGCTGAAAAAGCATTTCGATGGTCTAGGGTTCAAGAAGGATGCCCGCCACGACCCAAAGAAAGAAAAGAGCGGCGACAGAGGGGACAGCAAAGACGACGACGGCTTCCCTGCCGTCCATGACTGCTACATGATCTATGGTGGACCCTTGACGCGGTTGACCGCAAGGCAGCGCAAGAGGGAACGTCGTGAGGTCTTCGCGGCAAGAATGGCGGTGCCCCAGTACCTCAGTTGTTCGAGCACCCCCATCACCTTCGATCGAGAGGACCACGCCGACAAGGTAGTTGCCCCTGGCGTCTACCCGCTCGTCGTCGACCCCATCATCGTCAACACCCGGCTCTCAAAGGTGCTGATGGACGGCGGCAGCAGCCTCAACATCATCTACCTCGAGACTCTTGACCTCCTCGGCATCAACAGGGCGCAGCTCCAGCCAAGCGCCGGTGGATTCCATGGCGTCGTGCCAGGGAAAAAGGCGTTGCCGGCAGGTCGAATCGACCTGCCAGTCTGCTTTGGCATGGCGGCCAACTTCAGAAAGGAGACCCTCACCTTTGAGGTGGTGGGGTTCCGGGGCACGTACCACGCCATCATCAGGCGCCCGGGCTACGCCAAATTCATGGCTATCCCCAACTACACCTACTTGAAGCTGAAGATGCCAGGTCCCAAGGGCGTCATCACCGTCAGCTCCTCCTTCGAGCACGCGTACGAATGCGACGTCGAATGCGTCGAGTATGGGGAGGCAGTCGAGAGTTCCACCAAGCTCGCCTCAAAGCTCGAGGCCCTAGCCGCTGAGGCTCCAGAGCCCAAGCGCCACGTAGGCAGCTTCGAGCCGGCGGAAGGAACCAAGAAGATCCTGCTCAACCCCAACGACTCCGACGGCAAGGCGCTGACGACCAGCGCCGACCTCGACCCCAAATAGGAAGCCGTGCTTGTCGACTTTCTCCGTGCAAACGCCGACATGTTTGCATAGAGTCCCTCGGACATGCCTGGCATACCGAGGGAAGTCGCCGAGCACTCCTTGGAAATTCGAGCCGGTTCCAAGCCAGTGAAGCAGCGGTTGCGCCGATTTGACGAGGAGAAGCGCAAGATCATTGGCGAGGAGATCCAAAAGCTTTTGACGGCCGGATTCGTCAAGGAGGTTCACCATCCTGATTGGTTAGCAAATCCTGTACTAGTTAAGAAAAAGAATGGGAAAATGAGGATGTGTGTCGACTATACAAGTTTAAATAAAGCATGTCCGAAAGTTCCCTTTCCATTACCACGTATTGATCAAATTGTAGATTCTACTGCGGTATGTGAAACCCTTTCTTTCCTTGATGCATATTCTGGTTATCATCAAATAAAAATGAAAGAGTCCGACCAGCTTGCGACATCTTTCATTACACCTTTTGGGATGTATTGTTACGTAACTATGCCAATCGGACTTCGAAATGCGGGGGCTACGTACCAGCGATGCATGCTCCACGTGTTTGGAAAACACATAGGGTCGACGGTCGAGGCCTATGTCGACGACATCGTCGTCAAGTCTAAGTGGCAGGGGGACCTGATCCAGGACCTCGAGATCGCTTTCAGCTGCTTACGCGCCAACCAGATCAAGCTCAACCCCGAGAAGTGTGTTTTCGGCGTACCTCGAGGCATGCTCCTGGGTTACATTGTTTCCCAGCGCGGCATCGAGGCCAATCCCGAGAAAGTCTCGGCCATTGTTGGGTATTCTTAACATCATTACTAAAAGTAGACTAAGTTCTAAATCTAGCAACGGTGCCAAAAATGCAAAACCTATCCCTCACACCACTTAAGCCAAGTTGTCATCCCCAGCATGATATGAGAGACGCGGTATTGAAATATGCAATTGCTCTTCTAAATAAATAATGAATGGGATCTGCAAGCGCATAGATTAATACCGATGTAGCATTTTAACCGGGAAGTATTCCAGGTATCGTTATTTATATTTTTACCACTGGGAAGGGATTAGAAATCATCACTATTGATTACAGAATAGAATATGAGATTGAGCATCTATCATTGCATGTATAATTGAGAACATTGTATCTAACTCATCATACAGGGATAAGTGTCACATAAAAGATATATGAAATAATAATAGTGACAAGGATAACTAATCTGATCTAGCCACATAATAAATATGATAAGCACCTCAATTAGATACTCTAGAAAGTCATTAGCATGGTATTAGAACGAACTACAAGAATATTCCCTAAGTTATTCTTAACTATATAGTCTAGCATTATCATAGTTAGTGCAAGCATACTTAGCAATCATTGTGAGACAAGACTACGCCCATGCATAGTGATATTAGCAAGGAATATGAGAAACATAGCAATCACTCCCCTGTAATAATGTTGCTCTGCCAGCCCAATACACGAGAGGGGGACTATATAAGAATCAATGAAGCTGTCACTATCACGAACTACCCCACGATCTGGCATATTGGGTACAATCGCAGATAAATACGGTATAAGCACCACGCCTACACAATATCTATCATTTACCCATGGATCCGATGGATAAACGCTATACGATCCTAAGCATGTATATAGATCGTATCTAACTAAGCCAAGTACATAACTATGATAAACTAAGAACAATATAATCTTGAATATAAGCAAGTAGAGCAAAGTCATAAGCAATATATTGAAGTAGAACAAAGTCATATTCATAATATTGAGGAACAAAGATAATTAGAAAGCAATTAGAAGCACAATTAGAGAATTACCAAGAATCCTCCTGACAGATCCGGAAACCAATCGAAGATTGACTCCTTCTAGTTCTAATCCTATGTAGCTATGCTAATCTAGATATCTAATTGATGTGGTGGCTCTAATCTTGATCAGAGGCTTCTTCTCCCTTGATGGAACAATGAATTAGGGTTGAGAGGCTCTCTCCTCCAGGGGCCAGGGGGTCTGGTTTTATAGTCCCTTCAAGTGAATATGGGCCCTTGGATCAAACCGACATAGATTGTATGGTTTAGATTCATCCTTTAGGTCGGTGGAGACTTCCCGCAAAGCAGAGTCCTGATTGGACTTGGACAGGGGGCGGGCGCCCAGTAGGACAGGGCGGGCGCCCTGCCTCTGGCCCCGTTTCGCCTCCGCTTCGGTCTCGTGGCTTCTGGAGTCTTATGTAAGATAATTGCGCAGCACGTTAATATCTTTACGTAATCCTGACATGTGGGCCTTTCTTCCATATTTCCTGATAACCCCCTGCAGAAATAGACAAACACCAAAACTCGTGGAATTCTGTCAGATAAAACCCTAAGTCTAGATCTTGATTTCATTTGGATCCTTTTCTTTATTTATTTGATAATTAAATTTGATACTTAAGGACCGTCAACAAACTCCCCCAAGCTTACCTCTTGCTCGTCCCTGAGCAAGGATAGACTCAGCTATGGATCATAAGTTGTTGCAATATTTAAAAAAATTGACGGTTCACATGCTTTTAAATAAGATCTCATCTCTGAGTTAGAGTAAACTGTCAAGACTTAAAACTTACTTACTTTACCTCCACCATGGGACTTGTAACTGTCACTTCTGTCTTGAGTGGTTAAAAGATAGAACGGTCTAGCCAAGTGCCATGTCTCTTATTCTTGATCAGCTATAGCTCTGGGGTTTTTGTAGATTTTCAAATAAAACTCAGAGATTCCTTGTATGATTCTCTCAGGTCTCTCTTTTGTGGTATTTCTGGATCCTTACCAAGGCATTGATGGTATATGCCTTCTCTCAAGATATGTGGTATTTGTGGTATGAGGCATAGTGATATTGCCTTCTCTCTCACCCTACTCTACTAAGGCTTTAATATCTGGAGCTCATAGGTGGGAGATAAAGTATACATACTTACAAGACATTTATTGCATAGTCAAACCATGGATCCAAAGTAACAAGTCAATAAGTTTAATCAAGATGTGCATGTGTGGCGAATGAATGGTATATGGTGATGATGGTGATAACAATGGTGAAAACAATGGTGGTGGAAGTCTAATTCTACTTTGCTCTTTTGAGGGGATACATACCTTCCTTGCTTTTGAAACTTTATGATGAGAATGAGATGCTCTTCTTTTTCTTTTCTCTCAGGTGGGTATCTTGCACCCCTAATTCTACTGTCGGACACTTGTCCATTTTTACCTCTCGTCTCACTTTTTCTTTTCTTTCGAGGTTCCGAGCACTTGCTCCTTTTTATTTCCTCGTATTATTTCTTCTTTTTTTTAGAGCATTCATCTCTTGAGATAATATAGCAAGTGGTAGTAACAAGATAACTTGAGCATTTATCTCACAAGGGGAAAACAGAAATATTTTTGGTTATTCTCTCCCGGATTAGGAGCAGAATATTTTTGGGTGATTCTGGAGATGGAATGGGTGGATATATGTGGATGGTACTTCCGGAGTAGAAGTAGCATATATGAGTGAACGTGCAAGTGAAATCTTGATTTAACCACATGACAAGCTCCTAAGGGTCTACAGAGCTTGACCACACTCAATGCTCATAAGCAGTAAATAATAAATGTTTGGCTCAAAGTCTAGCAAGCATGTATATATGGCTGTGGTAGGAATTTAAACTCTCATCATACAGGAACTCATCATGCAACATTTTAAAGATTTTCAAAGATAAAATTCTCCAGAATTCTAGCATCTCTAGGAACAGATAAACAGCAGCTCAGCCTTCCCATATCGTATCCGTTAACAACTTAGACTTCAGATCAAGTTTTCATCCCACAAGTTTAGGTCTAGAGCAAGCTTTAAATTATAACAGTTATATCTAAACTTGAGAGAGAACTTAAAATTTGCAAATTAGGCAGAGCAACTATTTATCATATCCATGCTTAAGTTTTATTTAGATACAGATTAGCATAGCCACTTTATTTATTTATTAAACACACTAAGCAAAAGACATATATAAGCATAAAACCTTTATTTGGTTTTCCCTTAGTTTATGTGTATTTTAATACTCTAAAATAATATAAGTATAAAGATAGATAGAAATACTTATCGAGATAAATGGGGGTGCTCTCCCCCAAGCTGAATTTTGACGTAATTTCTCTTGAGGTAGCTAGCAGGTGGCAGAGGTGTAGTTGAAAGTCAGCAGCATTCTGACTATGTCCTCGTCTGCTAGTCTTCTTGATTCTTAAATTCTGTGGAGCTCAAATAGACAACAAAGCTTGTGGAACTGATTAAGTGTTAGCATAAATATCTAGCCTTTATTATCTTGAGACTCCTTAATAAATATTACTCCCTGTTTTTATATTTTTATTTTATAAAGCAGAAAAATATTTATTTTATTTTTATGCCACCACAGTGAATGTACTTATGGGTTTTATGCCACTCGCATACTCACATGGGGCTTACTGTTTTTTCACATTTTTATTTTCTTTTTAAGATAATACGAACATGATTAACTAAGTAAACTATTTTAAATAATTGAAAGGGAAAGGGTAACTACCAAGTTTACCTCTTGACAAGGCGTTCGGTATTTTTAAGTCCTCCGAACGGGACTCTCCAATTTCTTAATCGTCCTGAGGTTCGTTGGGTGGCGTAGTCGGTACTCCCGGCAGCGCCTCCTCTTCTTGTATAGTTATCTTCATTTTCCATACCTGACTCGGTGCTTCAATCTCCTCTGGATAATTCTGTTTAAACTCTACGTCTTCTCACCTTACAACTTCTCCTTCATAGTCTGCCCATCCGTCCTTGATGATCTGCCTCCTCTGGTTGCGGTTGCGTCTCTTTCTGACCTGCTTAGATTCTTCAACGATATAGTTAGGGTCAGTAAAATAACGGCGTACCTTCTCTGAGGGGAAGTGCATATGGACTTCTCCGGTTCCAATGTAGATAATTGCTTTAACGGTGCTGAGGAACGGCCTTCCAAGGATGATGGGTGGATCATACTCGTCTTCTCCCATGTCAACAACTTGAAAGTCTGTGTAGACAAAGTGATCGTCTATTTTGACTGGGACATCAGATATTATTCCTTGAACTTCTCGAAATGTCTGATCTGCCATCTGGAGCTGAATGTATGTTGGTCTTAGTGGCATGGTCCCGAACAAGAGTCGATAGGTGACTGCGGCCATTATGTTGACGCCCGATCCGGTGTCGCAAATCGTCTTGTAGAAGTTGTATCCATTTATGGAGCAGTAAATGCTTGGCATTCCTGGGTCGTCCTTCTTGGTCAAAAACGGTGACTTCAGTTGGTGATCTTGGCCTCCATGAACTACAGTGACCATCTGAGCTGACTCGGTCCACACTAGCTTGTTCGTGTTTCTCCTATTGGTCCTCTTCCTTGATTCACGTCTGGATTGATTTGGAATTTGTGTAGTCTTGTTCTTGAAGAAAAATGTCTCATTCTTCCCTTTGACGTAGAAACTGATCTTGGCAGCACTAGCGTAGATGATAGCTCCCGTGGTGTTCAAGAATGGCCTCCCTAAGATGATAGGTGCTCTCTCATCATTTCCGGTCTCTACCATTACGAAGTCTGCTGGTGCATACAAGGTACCAACTCGGACACAAAGGGTCCTCACTATTCCTTTTGGAAAAGTTATCGTCTGATCTGCAAACTGCAAACACATGGTTGTTTCTAATAAAGGATATGTAAAGAATTTTTCATAGAGTACCCTGGGTATAATGTTGACGCTAGAGCCAAAGTCGCAGAGTGCTTCTGGGACGTCCACCATGCCGATGGAGATCGGGATGACGGGGCGTCCTGGATCGCCTCTCTTGACCGGCAGATGGTCAGTAGAAAATTCAGTGACGGGGTTACTCCAATTACCTGCATCAAACGTGTCTACAAGATTTGCAGATTCTAATCCTTCCGGTTGTGATGGTATACCGGGGTTAGTAGTAGGAACAGCAGCAGCTATTTGATTTAACTGAGATTCAATCATTTTATTAAAGCTAATTTGATTCTTGATGGCAGTAGAAAAATTATCCATTCTATTATTTATATTTTCTAGCATTTTATCATTAGATGCCAATTTCTTAGATAGATTATCCATTAGCTTTCCTTGATTAGACACTAACTCTCTCAAAGGTGGAAAATTATTATTGTTGTTGTAAGAATTGTTACCTTGATAATTACCTGAGTAGTTAGGCCTCTGTTGATTCCAACCTTGATTTTGTTGAGGACGGTTGTAGTAGTAGTTGTTGTTGTTGTTGATGTAGTTCACATCCTCAAGTATCTCAGGGCAATGGTTACCTGAGTGTCCAGTGTCTCCACACTCCTCACAAGTCATGTGAGAGTCGTAGATGTGCATAACTTCTTTCTTGTCTCCAGCTCTATCATCGAGCTTCTTCATGAGCAGGTCTAGCTTTGCAGACAGCATGTCTACCTCCTTCAGCTGATGCATACCTCCACCTCTCTTGCGTGTCTGGGTCCTCTCTTCATTCCAGCTTTGATTGGACGCCATCTTCTCCACAAGAGTTGTGGCTTGTGGTATAGTAAGTGATAAGAATGCTCCTCCAGCTGCAGCATCCATGGTCTCTCGGGTACTGTTGCTGAGCCCATGATAGAATGTCTGCATCAATAGCCAACTCTCCATTCCTTGATGGGGACATTCTAGGATGTAGTCTTGAAAGCGCTCCCATGCTTCTGGAACAGATTCATCATTTTGTTGCTGAAAACTTGTAATCTTCCCACGGAGAGCATTGGTCTTGTCCATGGGAAAGAACTTAGCCAGGAAGTTTGTTGAGCAGAGTGCCCACGTAGTATTCTTCTCCTTTGTAGCGTAGAACCACTGCTTCGCTCTTCCTAACAGTGAGAATGGGAAGAGGCGAAGTAGTATAGCGTCTTTGGAAACTCCTGCTATGGTGAATGTGTTGCAAATCTCCAGGAAGTGTTGTAGATGAGCACTAGCGTCTTCGTGTGCCTTCCCATAGAACTGGTTGGATTGCACCATGTTGATAAGTCCAGGCTTGAGCTCAAAGTTGCCATCGATCTCTACAGCAGGTCCAGTGCGGATGTTGTCCGTAGTGGGAGCTGAGAACTCACGGATTGATTTGTTCGCCATGGCTTCGAACTCTGAAGACAAGTTCCGGTGATCTTCTTGATTGGATGAAGCTTCTTGCTGAAGTGTTGATGATTTCTTTAGCTTGGCTCTCGTCTTCTTGAATAATGCTTCGGGATTGTCAACAAAATTTCCTGGAAGATGTCTTCTATTCATACATTCCCCTGCATAAGATAAAATAGGAAAATATCGGGGTAAAACTGTATGATAGAATAGATAAGCTCAATCATATTAGTGATGCGAATGATTACTCTAAATCTTTTATTCTATTCCCGATTAGTAATCAACCTTCCCCGGCAACGGCGCCAAAAATGCTTGTTGGGTATTCTTAACATCATTACTAAAAGTAGACTAAGTTCTAAATCTAGCAACGGTGCCAAAAATGCCAAACCTATCCCTCACACCACTTAAGCCAAGTTGTCATCCCCAGCATGATATGAGAGACGCGATATTGAAATATGCAATTCCTCTTCTAAATAAATAATGAATGGGATCTGCAAGCGCACAGATTAATACCGATGTAGCATTTTAACCGGGAAGTATTCTAGGTATCGTTATTTATATTTTTACCACTGGGAAGGGATTAGAAATCATCACTATTGATTACAGAATAGAATATGAGATTGAGCATCTATCATTGCATGTATAATTGAGAACATTGTATCTAACTCATCATAAAGGGATAAGTGTCACATAAAAGATATATGAAATAATAATAGTGACAAGGATAACTAATCTGATCTAGCCACATAATAAATATGATAAGCACCTCAATTAGATACTCTAGAAAGTCATTAGCATGGTATTAGAACGAACTACAAGAATATTCCCTAAGTTATTCTTAACTATATAGTCTAGCATTATCATAGTTAGTGCAAGCATACTTAGCAATCATTGTGAGACAAGACTACGCCCATGCATAGTGATATTAGCAAGGAATATGAGAAACATAGCAATCACTCCCCTGTAATAATGTTGCTCTGCCAGCCCAATACACAAGTGGGGGACTATATAAGAATCAATGAAGCTGTCACTATCACGAACTACCCCACGATCTGGCATATTGGGTACAATCGCAGATAAATACGGTATAAGCACCACGCCTACACAATATCTATCATTTACCCATGGATCCGATGGATAAACGCTATACGATCCTAAGCATGTATATAGATCGTATCTAACTAAGCCAAGTACATAACTATGATAAACTAAGAACAATATAATCTTGAATATAAGCAAGTAGAGCAAAGTCATAAGCAATATATTGAAGTAGAACAAAGTCATATTCATAATATTGAGGAACAAAGATAATTAGAAAGCAATTAGAAGCACAATTAGAGAATTACCAAGAATCCTCCTGAAAGATCCGGAAACCAATCGAAGATTGACTCCTTCTACTTCTAATCCTATGTAGCTATGCTAATCTAGATATCTAATTGATGTGGTGGCTCTAATCTTGATCAGAGGCTTCTTCTCCCTTGATGGAACAATGAATTAGGGTTGAGAGGCTCTCTCCTCCAGGGGCCAGGGGGTCTGGTTTTATAGTCCCTTCAAGTGAATATGGGCCCTTGGATCAAACCGACATAGATTGTATGGTTTAGATTCATCCTTTAGGTCGGTGGAGACTTCCCACAAAGCAGAGTCCTGATTGGACTTGGACAGGGGGCGGGCGCCTAGTAGGACAGGGCGGGCGCCCTTCCTCTGGCCCCGTTTCGCCTCCGCTTCTGTCTCGTGTCTTCTGGAGTCTTCTAGATGTTAGATAATTGCGCAGCACGTTAATATCTTTACGTAATCCTGACATTTGGGCCTTTCTTCCATATTTCCTGATAACCCCCTGCAGAAATAGACAAACACCAAAACTCGTGGAATTCTGTCAGATAAAACCCTAAGTCTAGATCTTGATTTCATTTGGATCCTTTTCTTTATTTATTTGATAATTAAATTTGATACTTAAGGACCGTCAACAGCCATCACAAGAATGGGACCAATCCGAGACATCAAGGGCGTACAGAGAGTCACAGGATGCCTAGCGGCGCTGAGCCGTTTCATCTCGAGATTGGGAGAAAAGGCGTTGCCACTATACCGACTTCTGAAGAAAGTCAAGCGTTTCTCTTGGACCCCCGAGGCCGAGGAAGCACTCGATAACTTGAAGAAAACTCTGACCACTGCACCAGTGCTAGTACCGCCTCAACCCGCAGAACCTCTGCTTCTGTACGTCGCCTCGACGACCCAGGTCGTCAGTGCAGCGATAGTAGTCGAGAGGCAGGAAGAGGGGCATGCGTTTCCAGTCCAGAGGCCGGTCTATTTCGTCAGTGAGGTGCTCTCAGAGACCAAGGCGCGTTACCCACAAATCCAGAAGCTAGCCTACGCCGTGATCCTCGCCTGACGTAAGCTGCAGCACTACTTCCTCGGCCACCCTATCACGATGGTCTCAACATTCCCCTTGGGAGAGATCATCCAGAGTCGGGAGGCCACGGGTAGGATCGCAAAGTGGTCGGTCGAGCTCATGAGCGAGACCCTCACCTACGCGACCCGCAAAGCTATCAAGTCACAAGCCTTGGCGGATTTTGTCGCGAAATGGACAGACTCCCAGCTCCCCCCGGTTCAGGTTCAGGCGGAGCTGTGGACGATGTATTTCGACGGGTCTCTCATGAAAACAGGAGCCGAGGCGGGCCTGCTACTCATCTCGCCACTGGGCATCCATGTGAGGTACGTCATTAGGATTCATTTTGCCGCATCTAACAATGTCGCGGAGTACGAGGCCCTTGTCAACGGTCTGAAGATCACCATCGAGCTAGGGGTCCGACGCCTCGACGTTCGTGGCGACTCCCAGCTCGTCATCGACCAAGTGATGAAGGCCTCCAACTGCCATGACCCGAAAATGGAGGTGTACTGCAAGGAAGTCCGACGACTCGAGGACAAGTTCCACGGCCTCGAGCTCGTCCACGTCGCCCGACGCTACGATTATGCGGCCGATGAACTCGCCAAGATCACGTCAACTCGAGGCATAGTGCCACCCGACGCGTTCTCGAGAGATCTTCACGAGCCATCCGTCGATTTGGGCTCGGGGGCCGGTGTCGAAGCCGCTCCTACCCAGCAAACTGACACCATCGAAGCGCTACTAATAGCAGGTGAGGTAATGGAGGTGGAACAGCGGCCCAGTTGACTGTTCGATTAGTGCACGCCATACCTCGACTGCCTAATCCGCTGCGAGCTACCAGAAGATCGATCCGAGGCCCGCCGTATCGCTCGACGGGCCAAGTCATAC
Source organism: Sorghum bicolor (assembly GCF_000003195.3). Lineage (NCBI taxonomy): Eukaryota > Viridiplantae > Streptophyta > Magnoliopsida > Poales > Poaceae > Sorghum > Sorghum bicolor. Next base: position 40,521,617 of record NC_012876.2, read on the forward strand.
GTAATCTATGGCGAGAACAATGAGCTATACCGACGAAGCCTGTCGGGGGTCTTACAGCGTTGCGTCACCGTAGAAGAAGGCCGAAAACTCCTCGAGGATCTACACTCGGGGGCTTGTGGCCATCATGCTGCTCCGCGAACCCTCGTAGGGAACACCTTCCGACAAGGCTTCTACTGGCCAACGGCCGTAGCAGACGCCATCAAGCTCGTGCGCTCATGCCACAGATGCCAATTCTACGCCAAGCAGACACACCTGCCTGCCCACGCTCTCCAGATGATCCCTATCACATGGCCGTTTATGGTATGGGGGCTCGACCTAGTAGGGCCTCTACAAAAAGCAAAAGGGGGGTACACCCATTTGTTGGTAGCCATCGACAAATTCTCCAAATGGATCGAGGCTCGACCCATCACCAACATCCGCTCCGAGCAGGCCGTCCTTTTCTTCACCGACATCATCCACCGGTTTGGGATTCCCAACGTCATCATCACAGACAACGACACTCAGTTCACCGGCAAAAAGTTCCTAGACTTCTGCGATCAGCATCACATCCGTGTGAACTGGTCTGCAGTAGCCCACCCCCGAACTAACGGACAGGTCGAGCGTGCCAACGGCATGATTTTGCAGGGGCTCAAACCAAGGATCTACAATCGCTTGAAGAAGTTCGGCAAGAAGTGGGTCGAGGAGCTTTCCTCCGTCCTATGGAGCTTAAGGACTACGCCAAGCAGGGCCACCAAATACATCCCATTCTTCATGGTCTATGGCTCCGAGGCTGTGCTCCCGACCGACCTCGAGTATGGATCCCCTCAACTCAAAGCATACAACGAGCAATCAAATAAGGAGACTCTAGAAAATGCGGTCGACCAGCTCGAGGAAGCTCGAGACATGGCCCTACTCAACTCCACCAGATACCAGCAGAAGCTTCGACGCTACCACGACAAGCACGTGTGCAAAAGGGACTTGAACGTGGGTGACCTCGTCCTACGATGGCGGCAAAGCAATCAAGGACGCCACAAGCTGACCCCGCCCTGGGAGGGCCCATACGTGGTGGAGGCCTTGAAGTCAGGAACGTACAAGCTGGCGGACGAAAAAGGCGCGATCTTCACCAACGCATGGAACATCGAACAGCTACGTCGATTCTACCCCTAGAATTCCAAAGCTTTATATTCCCATGTACATTCTGTATCAAGGCTTTGTAAATAAATGCATGAATAAATAAAGTCCTTCCCTCGAGCAATTTCCACTTCTACGAGTCAAAACCTCGACGTCAGAAGGGAGTACTGACTATGACACATCATAGTCAACACTCCCTCGGGGGCTAGCAGGGGGATTCCCCTCCCCCAAGCACCGAAAAACTTAGCAATTTTTTCGTCCCTACTCAGTAAACCTTGCACGGTCGAGTAGTTGAGGCATCTCGAGCCCCTTGAGGGCCGAGAGAAAACGAGCCTGAGAAGTCCTACGCCCCCGGGCTATGGAAACTCTTCTAGCTTCCTCACCCTTGAGGCGATCGAGACCGCTTTAAACAAAAGACTAAACAAGGAATATGAACGTAGGCGCAAAAAGAAACAAAGGAGCCTCGAGTGGAAAGACAGATAAACATTTGACAACCACTTAAAAGACATTATATTACTCAAAGACAAATTAACAGAGTATTATACATGGGGCCCAGGCACCCAGAGCAGGCGCATAGGCCTCAGTCGGTGTCTCGGCCCTCACCATCCTCACCCGCGCCTGAGCTAGTCTCAGGAGGCAGTACCTCTGGCTCGAACAGCTTAGCCATCCTCTCTCCAGGAACCTCTGCGTCATGGATCAAGGCATGGAGCCTCTCCTCGTTCTCCGCGTCAGCCTTGGAAATGTCGGTGACGAAGCCGTGGGACACCACCTCCATGTCGTAGGAGAAGCCTGAGCAAACTACCGCCATCACCCGCTTTACTCCGACGTGGAGGGCGTCCCGCACCCGGTCCCTCAGCGTTGCTCCAAGATAGCATAGCTGGTCGATGAGTGCGTCGCCTCGAGCCTCCTCCCTCGACTCATCAACAGGCTCGAGCTCCCAGGAGGCCGAGAGGTCGCTTATCGCAGTCCTTAGACGGACGTTCAAGGCAACCTCGCCCTCGAGCTGGGCCTTGACGGAGCGGGCCTCGACTTGGGCAGCCAGCAGCTCATCCTTGAGCCCTGCAAAAATAAACATAATTAGATTAGGTCACACCAAACACGCCTCAGAAAAGAAACTCAATAATAGAAGACATATCGTGGATGCTCTCCTCCAGAACCGTGTTCTCACCAACCAAATTGGTGTTGGCCCTCTCGACCTCCCTGTTGGAGCGCACCAGCTCGGTGTTGGCAATGCGCAAATCCTCGATCGCCTTGCCGGCTTGCGCGATGGCCCCATCTTTTTCCAGTAGCGCTCTCTTCAGACGATCAACGTCGTCAGAAAGGCTGCGGGATCGAGCTCACTCCTCCTCAAGATCTTCGAGGGCCTTCTTCTTGGCTTCTTCCGCGGCCCCCCTGGCGACCTCGCCGTTCACGCACTCCACCTTCATCCTTTGAAAGGTTTCTTGGGCGGAGGCGAGTTCGGTTAGGAGGAGGCCCTTCTCCTTATCCAATTCAGCAGCCGCGCTCTTGTAGGCCAGGGCCTCGTCCCGGGCCTTGGACGCAACTTCCTCGACCATCATCGCCCGTTCCCTCAGCAGCATCGCCTCTTCCACCGCCTTCCTTGAGGCCTCTCGAGCCTCGCCCAGAGTAGCCTCCCTCTCCTTCTTCTCCTCCTCGAGTGCCAAGAGCTGCTTGTAGGCCTTGAGGAGCTTCTCCTGCGACTCCAGGAGTTGATCCTTGAGGAGGGGGAGCTGCTCCCAGCCGCCTCTCGTGGCGTGGATGAAGCTCGACTTGATGCGAGAGGTCTCTTTCAGGTCCTACTAGCCGGTGGTTGAGCAGTTAAAATGCAAAACCAAATGTTCTATAAGGAGTAAGGACTGGGAAATACTTACAAAGTAGGCCGGCCCGAGCCCGTTATTGACAACGTCCGACAGGAGCCCCACCGTATGCTCCATCCACAGGCGGAGCTCCTCGACATGTTCCCACTTCTCCGCCCCCTTTCGATCGTCCAGGAAGATGTTGGTTCAAACGGATCGGTGGAAGCCCGAATGCGGATCCGATCGGGGCACCAATTCTCCATCTCCTGGTCGGCCCGCGCCTTGACGCCGCGGATGAGCTCCTCGATGGTCTCGAGTGACCCCCCGTGGCGCAGGAACAAGTCGACGAGGGAGGGAAACCGACCATCATCGTCCACCGTCTTCAAGGTGCTGGTTTCGCTGCCTCCACCACCGCCCGACGTCCTAGCCTCGTCCTCCTCAGCGGGAATACGGTCCTCCCATGACGGGGGTGCGCATCATACAAGCGAGCGCATCATACAAGCGAGCGCCACCACGCCGTCCGCCCGCCCCGGCTCTACTGGGATCGCAGCGGGCGCCCCTGGACGGAGCCACGCCGGGGTCGGAGGGCCGAGAACAGGCAGACCCTCTCCCTGGTCCCCGAGCTCTTGCGGCGCCAGTAGCATCGGTTGGGGGGGACTTTGAGGAGGAGGCTCGAGCAGTTCCTCCGTCTGTTGGCCCCTCTGCTGCCGCCGCTCCTCGAGCTCCCGCGGCTCTTGTTGACGGCCCCGCTCCTGCAGTTGCCGCCGCGTCTCCTCTCCGTGCTCCTCCTCCTCTTTCTTCTTCTGCTCCTCGATGGAGCAAAGCCCCGCAGGCCAGGGCGTCCGCCTCGCAACGAGAGAAGTCTGGGCCTCCTCGTCCGAAGGCCGGGCATCCGTCGAAGTCCCGTCGCCGCCAGACCCGTCACTTATGGTGATAGGATCCCCCTCGACCCCCGATCGGGGAGGCTCGGGGGCTCCCTCTTGTCATTGGGACCGAGGCGCCTCAGCCTATTTTGGCAACGACGGGACCAACCCACCCGCCAAGGGACGGGCCGGGGCACCCTCGGCGCCGGTCGGTGGTCGAGGGTCGGAAAAGCCTATAAAACACAAAACGAAGGTCAGTCATTATGATGACCGACGTAAGAACAACACAAATCCCCTAACAATAGGAATAAGCTGCTAACCTGAATCTTTGGAGGCCGCTCCCACTTTGAGCTTTTTGGCCAACGAGGGTTGGGCCTGCTCGAGCGTCCGCTTCAACCTAGACGGACACGAAAGAAGTTGTTACACGTTGAGAACACAAGGAGATAAAAAAGGATGAGGATCACAGCGTCGAAAAACTTACCCCACAGGGAGCACGGCCCGCCTACCGGTGCCTCGAGCGGCAGGCCTCGAGCCGCCCCGCGTCAAGGCTCCAGGCCCCTCGCGGGCAGACGCGGGCCTGGGTCCAGCATCTTCCGCCTGGCGAGCGTCGGGGCTGGCGCTCGTGCGGCCAGTCTCTCCCTTTTCGGAGGCCGCGGCGCGGCCATGGGTCAACGGCCCCGTCGCTTGGGGCTTAACCCGGCCACCCGCCTTTGGTGCAGGGGGAGGTTGGGGGTGCGGGACGGCCCGACTTGGCGCAGGCATAGGGGGGGATCCAGCACGGAAGCGGTGAGATCTGCCTGGCCCCTCCTTTTTCGCTCCCGTCCGTGGGGCGTCGACGTCGCCTCAAGGCGGACCCTCAAGGATCCGATCGAGACGAGACGCCATCCCCTCGGAGTCGTCGTTGTTGCCGTCGCTGTCTCCACCGTCATCCTTGTTGGGGGATTCTTCTTCAGGCTCCCCCCTTTGCCTGGACTTCGCTCGACGCGCCTCTAACGCTTGGCAGTCGAGATTCCTCTTATTTTCTTCTTTCTTTTTTGAGTCTTTTACGGACTTCTGCTTTTCAGCGGACTGGCGCCGCTTGTCACGGTCGACATCGTCCTCCTTTACTGGAGGCCTCGAGGACCAGACATCGATCTGTCCCTGCTAGAACAAAGGAAAGCTTAAAAAGGGATCGAAAGAAAAACCAGGATCAAAGCCACGCACGAGAAAAGAGCGTACCAGGTCGATCGAGCCCGCATCAGGCCTCATGGGGAAGCCATTGTCGTGCTCCGGCTTAAAGTCGCCGGCAATGGCCGCCCTGACTCGGGCCACAACCTCATCGTCTGGTGGAGCCTCGTTAGACATCTGGCACGCCTCGAGGTCCTCGGACGAGACGCCAGGACCCATCTCGTCCATCCTCAGCGGCCGAGACATCAACGGGAGAACTCTCCGATGTTGGACGGCCGAGAGAACTAGAGCGGCGGACAGGCCCTCCAAGCGCAGCTTCTTCAGGGCGTCGAGGAGGGGGTCGAGCCGCGACTGGTCAACTTGGACGACACCGTACGTCCAGTTCTCTGGGCACTCCGTGATCAGGCGCCCGGTGTAGGCGGGTAGAAGATCGTCGTCGTTCCTCAGGTAGAACCACTGGGAGTCCCATCCGGCGTGGTTCGTCGACAGTCCCACCGGGATATACTCGCGCGGCCTCTCCGTCTTCCCCGTCTTCAGACGAGGTTAAGGCACCCAGCTCGTACAGGCTTCCTCACGCCGGTGGTTCCGGTGGGAGCGTTGAAGAGCTCACCCCTGTAGAGGTGGAGCCACAGCTCACAGTGGGGCGTCATCCCCAAATAACCCTCACACACCGTGGCAAAGACCGCCGTGACGGTGATGGCATTTGGGGAGAAGTGCTGGAGCTCCACCCCGTAATGGTGGCAGAGCGCCCGCATGAAGCGGCTTGGAGGAGCGCCCAGGCTGTGGCGGTGGAACTTGGCGAACGAAACCACATAGCCCTTGGGCGGCCTGGGCTCCCTATGGTCCGCCGGCGGTGCGATCCACTCCGACGACGACAGCGACGTACGGTGGCGCAGGAGTCCCTCCCTCTCGAGCTCTAGCAACCGGCGCTCCGTCATCGACGACGGGCGCCAGTCGTCGGCGACGACAAGTCTCACAGGCATCTTGGGGGAAAGGAGGACGGATTAGCTATTGCTCGAGGGTGCGCGCGTGCGTGAGATGGAAAGGAGGCAAAGACAGGAATGAGGGCGGAAGGCAGAAGGGAGAACGACAACCAGGCCACGGGATATTTATAGACGGCAGCCACCAACGGGCAGATCTAATAAACATGGTAACTCAAACCCCCCATAAATGCACCACCTAACGTTCTCTCTTCCTTCTCACAGACGGGGCGCTCCGAATTCTGCGCCGATACAGTGTCGTAACGGCTCCCGCCTGAAAAGACACGCCCAATGGGCAAAAAGGCGAACCGCCACGGCCTCTTCCTTCCTTTGTAAGCCAAGGTACGTACCCACGAAAGCCTCGATAGGTCGCAGGCTGGCCCGCCGAAAGGGTTCGATAGCCGATCTCGAGCACCATGGTCAGGGATGCCCAGTGAGTGGTCGAAAATCGAGGCCCGCCTCGAGAACTCGCTGGGGATGTCCGAGGTAGGGTCGAGACAGTCAAAAGGAATCCCCTCGATGGGAGGCATCGAGCCACTGGACTCTATCGAATGAGACCAGCATCCCCGACCACGTCGACCCTGCTTTGTGAGAACGCCTCCGGGCTACAGCTGACCCCCCTCGAAAGGGGCACAGGTTCTCACTTGGACTACCCGTTAGGAGCTCAATCTGGGGTGGATGACGCTCGCTCTGTCGAGAGTACGTCGAAACCCCCGCGCAAAACGAGCCAATCAGAACCTTCCACCACTGGTGTCGACAGCGTTTCTATGAATTAGGCAATATACCCCTCGAAGGAGTCGAAAACTCCTCCAAGGGCTCGGGGGCTACCCCCGCGGGGTCGCTCGCGCGCCCCCACGGAAATTCGACCACGAAAATACAGCCTCCACTCGAGCGCCAGTGCTCAAATGGAGACTCGGGGTTTACTATCGAGGGTATCAGTAAGGGGTATCCCAACTGATGTACATAATGAGATTGCCCGTACGCAAGTCGAGGCCCCCAACTCGACGCTCTCCCAATCACGCGTATAATCATCGATGACCGCAGCCTCGAAGACGGAAAGGGCGTCGAGCGAATCGATCAGGGCTCGAGCGCCAACTACCGTCGAATACGGAAGTAGGATCGAGCGAATCGGAAGGCGTCGAGCGCAGGGACGCCGCCCGCCGCCTGACGAGGGCGCGGGGACCAGGGCATTTAATGCGCCTGTCGCGTTCTCACCTAACACGTAGGTCACGGGAAGCGTGATAGGGAACAGGCATCCGTCCCATCGTTCTTTTTGCAGCCTTTCCCACCAAATAACCCAGGGCGTGTCAGGACGTAGGAAGCGTGGTCAGAACGTCTAATCAAGACCCCCTCGAGACGTCCAGGGTCAGCGCTCTGGCTGGCAAGGCGTTGCACGGCAACCGACCCTCGACCAAACACGTTTCCTTCCTGGGGAAGGGTTGGGCGTCGAATGATGACGCGACAACCACTCCGACGTATCTGCCACCGTGACGTACAGGCGTGCAGCAGATAAGCCAGTCCAAGACAGCGCACAGAGCAGGATACAGGGGCACGCGTAATCATCATCAGGCTACCAAGACAGGACGGCTCGAGACCACGCCGGTACGGAGGTCTCGAGTAGGTCAGCGCGCCATACCCCTATCGACCCCTACTCTGACGCTTATACCTGTACCCTGGGCTCCTCCTTGGAACTATAAAAGGGGAGACCCAGGAAGAGATACATCATCATGCAATACCACTCCCATACGCAGTAGAACTTCCTCCTTACTCCATACCACGCTTGTATCCACCCCTGTACAAGCACTTAGGTGCGAAATAATACAAACTCTCCCCCCCGCAGGACATAGGGCCTTCTCTTGCCCGAACCAGGATAATTCTTTGTGTCTTTTTGCATCACCATCTGGAAAAGGGAAGCACACACACAAATTCACTCATTGGTGTGACCCCCCCCGTGGGGAAAACACTGACACTATGAAACACTATGGTTATCGTAATGGATGATTTGTGAATGCTATGATATCACATCAATTGTTTGCAATAGTACAGGTGCACATCTAGTTGATAGGTAACATTATCTAACTTGAGCTAAATAAAATAAAAAGGGTAAGATTGAATATACTTCTAGATGGTTAACGCTTTTTACGCAAAAAGAGTTTAGCTATCCCACTATACAGGCTTCATGATCCTTGAAGAGTCCTTTATCTTTGGTTTATGATGGGTAAGTCTATCTGAGTACCTTCTCGTACTCAGGATTCCATTCCCATGTTGTTTTTGCAGAAGGGTAGATGTACTATGGGTACTGCATTCACTGCTTGTACCCAGCAATGGGTGATGACTAGACCAAGGGCAATGGTCACTCTACCTCTTCTTTTGCTGTCGTGGGAATGACCGAACTATGGCGCTGTATTAGACTACCTGTGCATGTTATTTTAAAACTATGATGCTTCCGCTACACTTGAACTTGGTTTGTAATAACTATATTTGAACTCCGATGTAATCTCTGAATGTCGTGAACTGAATGTATTTGTGGATGGTGATCGCTGAGCTTATTACGGTCTTGGCTGTATGTACAAATGTGGTTTGAAATCCTTCGAGATTTCACGGACTACCAGGATTATATGGGCTTAAGCTTGGTGAGTTGACTGTGTGAATGGTTGCTATCAGGCTTAATATCTTATAATTTGGGCGGTTCTATTATAGCTAGCATCAGAGCAAGGTTCAGCGGATTACTGTTCATCAGTACGTTCTAAAGCAAACTTAAACCGGTTAAAAAAAGTTAATTACCTATTAATGGTAATCAATGTGTTAAAATGAGTTTTTGGAAAACTATACAATGTGCCAATGGTCATATCCTTTATGCCCAGTTAAGGACTATAAGGTGGCTAGTTAAGTACTGACATGGGGGTATGCATCATATTTCTATTTTGTCGCTCATACGGCGTGTAATAGTACGAGTGCATTCATTTGAGTGGTAATGTATGGATCATTTTTCCCCTCTACGCCACGGTAAGTGGGAGCTGTGAGAGCATTGTAACACCCCAGTGTTATGGTTACATCCTTTCACATGCATAACATGACCATAATCATCTTCATAAGCATACCATGATCATCATTCACCTTGGGTCATGTCATTTTATGCATAAGTGTGATTTACTTGTTTTAATTATGCTCTCTATGCTTGTGTTAGAGTAGGCCTTGCTCTTCTTTGTGTCCTATGCCTTGGTAAGTAGTTCAACTATGCTTAACTCAACCTTTGGAACAATGTTCATGTTGGTCATGTCTTCAAATTATGTCTCTATGTCATAGTTTCACTGATAGGCCCTATAAACATCTTATGCATAGGCTTTTAAAAAAGTGTTTCATAAAATGTTTGCATGTCAAAACTTTCTAATGCAAAGTTGTAGAAAATTTTATAAGGAACAAAAGTTGTTTTATGGCCATCTCATGAAAATGACCACAACTTGCTCAAAAAGGGCTCACAAGGCAGATTTGGGGGCTGTTTTGACACTTAGCAAAATTTTGCGAAGCCCTGGCGCCACCAGTTTGCCTGAACGTTTTTGGAAACTCCATATCTCATCATCTATGCTGAATTGGTCTTTGCTCTAGTTAACAAACTTGTAGAACTCAGCTAGTACTCCAAGAGTGTCAACTACACTATCTCATAATTCCCCACGGTTTGGAAGATAATCAGCGCCAAACTACCTCTATTAGTCTCTGAATCAAGATCTGAATGGACATCGTCCACGTCGACGTGGCCGACCGGCGACAGCGTTTCGGCGACATTTGGTGACCATACACCATCTCTGGCCCCACTCGTCAGCGCTGAGGGCGTGCATGACCTCCACGACATCACCATCGAGCTCCTGGACGCGTCCATTCTCTCAGTCTCGCCCTTCTCGCGCTAAAACTCGGCCGCAGTGGAGGCGCCGTCGCCGGGCTCAATTCGGCGAGCTCGACCGCGCTCCACACTGCATCGCCATCCACCAAAGCTCACCCACAGCTCCTCCATGCTCTGCTCTCCAACCTCCACCCTCAAGCTCACCGTGAAACCCTCCGGTTAGCCGACATTTTCATCTTTCCCTAAATTGGGTCGCCGGAACAGTTTTCTCCGGCGAGCCCAATGCTGAGCTCCTTGGAGCCCCTCTTCTTCTCTGGTTTGTCTCTCTGGGTAGCTTAGGGTCTTAGCTAGCTAGTGAGCCAACCCTAGAGTGCTCTACCGCACTCATCGGTGATGAAAACGGTAACGCAGCGCCGCCATGCTCTCACCGGAGCACCACCTACACGTGGCCAAGCTTGCCTGAGCCCTCTCATGTCGAGCTCTCCACCTAGGAAGCTCCACCATGACACACTGGTGCTGTAGGAAACCCCAGGGGACGCTCTACCAGCCTGAGAGCTTCGGCGTATCGGCGACCATCTCCGCCGAGCCGCCATGGTCGACGGCAAGCCCCTTCCGGTGGCTCCACCATGGGGAAAAGGGGGTCAATCGGTTCGCAAGTGACCTGGGATCACGTTGGTGTCCTCGGTTTGGTCGGAGACCTTGCCGTTGTACAGAAATCACCGGTGAACTTCGTCTCGGTCGAGAGGAAGAAGAACCTGACATGCGGGTCCCGCTGTCGGTGGCTCAACGGCTCCCTCCTCTCTTTTATTTAAAATCCAGATTTCTTGCAAACTTGCAAAAATCATATCTCCAGTTCCTGAGCTCCAAAAACTGTGAAACGAATTTTGTGATGATCTATGGGATGGCTAGTTTTTAATAAAAATATAATATGGACCATGTTTTCTGTGAAAAATAATTGTTATGAATTAATCTTGTTATTTCAATGTAAATTCATATCTCTTGATATAATGCTCCAAATGTTGTGAACATTTTATGCTATGCTCTGGGTACTATTAGAATGTTCTGGTAATTATTTCATGATTTTTGGAGTACTGTATCTCTGATATGTAATTTATGTCCATACTATTGCTTAAATCCATGTTTAAATCATATTAAATGTTACATGTTTATGCTGGTGTTCTCCTTTGGTGTCAAGCTTGTTCATAGTAGTAGTAACATGTAAATAATCTGAAATCTGTTGTTTGATAGTATTCAAACTATGTTTCTTAAATTATGAAATAAGCACCTTGTAATATATTAATTCAATATCTTAAGTTTGGCATGTGCAACTGCTCTGAAACTTTTATGGTAATGTCTAGGTACCTTGCTTGTGCTCCTGTAATTTTTGTAGATTTTTCTGAGCAACCTTGATGGTATCTCTTAATTATGCCCTTGTATGGAATTAAGTTAATAAATGCCTTTTTCTTAAGTGTTTAGTAATCAACATATGGTTTTCTGGTAATCTTAGGTTATGCTTGTTCTTATGAGTCACTTGATTGGTACTAAATATGTCCTTGCTATGTCAACAAATAATTAATTAAAGGTTATATAGCAGTTCTGGACAGCAAGGGAGTAATCTGATTATTGTCTAATGATAACTTTGTTTTCTAAAAGACTTGTCTATACGAAAAATGTTTCAAACTTTGTATGCTAGCTGCAGTTTAAATTTGGGGTCATTTGGCCCAATAGTTTAAGAGTTATGGATCTTCTAAGTTGAATTCCAGAACTAGGTGCTCTCTGTCTTTCTGGAACAGAACCTGGAACTTTGTTTAATTGACCTGTTTAACTTGTGAATCTTGCTGTGATGTCTAAAAATGAAATGTAAAAAATTTCATAATATTTCCAGAATGTCTTCATTCATGTTTGTTAGATCTATATATCTCTAGTTATGAATTGTTCTTTGAGCTGCTCTGTTAATTAGTTGTTGCTGTTTAATTGTGTAAGTTGGTGTATCCTTGTTAGTTGTGGTGGTACTCTTTTTGTGAGCCTGTATCGAAGCTTACTCCCTAAGTGAGTGTCCAGTGAACTATGTAATCATGTTTGCTAAAGCATTCATCAATCTCTTCATATGCTTACATTCCTTATTCATTCGTGCATGCAATAGTTGCACCGAAGGCTGCGACCTTGTTCGAGCTCGAGAGGGTGAACCCCGAAGGCCCGGAAGTCAGCCAGGAGATGGAGCCCCAGCCACCAGGACCCGAGGAGCCCAAAGAGGAGGTTGAGTGCCCTAGTCACGAGCCCGCTTCGTTTGTGAAAGGCAAGCCCCGGAGCATCTTAAGTCTCCCACTTTATTTTCAAAGCATACTTGAATATGTTATATCTATTGATGCATTAAGTATAGGAGTTGTGGTGGAACCCTTGCTGCATTATACTCTTTCTTGTCCAGATATCTTATCCTACTTGGTTGTAGAGTTAGGATCGAGTTGCAGCTTAGCCTTGCTTTTAATCGGTAGAAGTCGGGTGATATCCTGTCACCTGCGCGAAATAGGGTCTGTGTCGGATCACGATTGGCTATATGAGCTATCGTGGGAAGGAACCTGGTTTAAAATGACTTAAGCCGGGCAGAGTTTTGCAAGGTGGTAGTGTTGACGGTCCTTAAGAACCAAATATAATCATCAAATAAATAAAGAAAAGGATCCAAATACAACCAACACCCAGACTTAGGGTTTTATCTGACAGAATTCCACGAGTTTTGGTGTTTGTCTATTTCTGCAGGAGGTTATCAGGAAATATGGAGAGAGGGCCCACACATCGGGTTTACATAGAGATATTAACGTGCCGCGCAATTTTCTATCATCTAGAAGACTCCAGAAGCCACGGGAACGAACGGGAGGCCTGTTGGGTATTCTTAACATCATTACCAAAAGTAGACTAAGTTCTCTAAATCTAGCAACGGTGCCAAAAATACCAAACCTATCCCTCACACCACTTAAGCCAAGTTGTCATCCCCAGCATGATATAAGAGACGCGGTATTGAAATATGCAATTGCTCTTCTAAATAAATAATGAATGGGATCTGCAAGCGCACAGATTAATACTGATGTAGCATTTTAACCGGGAAGTATTCCAGGTATCGTTATTTATATTTTTACCACTGGGAAGGGATTAGCAATCATCACTATTGATTACAGAATAGAATATGAGATTGAGCATCTATCATTGCATGTATAATTGAGAACATTATATCTAACTCTTCATACAGGGATAAGTGTCACATAAAAGATATATGAAATAATAATAGTGACAAGGATAACTAATCTGATCTAGCCACATAATAAATATGATAAGCACCTCAATTAGATACTCTAGAAAGTCATTAGCATGGTATTAGAACGAACTACAAGAATATTCACTAAGTTATTCTTAACTATATAGTCTAGCATTATCATAGTTAGTGCAAGCATACTTAGCAATCATTGTGAGACAAGACTACGCCCATGCATAGTGATATTAGCAAGGAATATGAGAAACATAGCAATCACTCCCCTGTAATAATGTTGCTCTGCCAGCCCAATACACGAGAGGGGGACTATATAAGAATAAATGAAGCTGTCACTATCACGAACCACCCCACGATCTGGCATATTGGGTACAATCGCAGATAAATACGGTATAAGCACCACGCCTACACAATATCTATCATTTACCCATGGATCCGATGGATAAACGCTATACGATCCTAAGCATGTATATAGATCGAATCTAACTAAGCCAAGTACATAACTATGATAAACTAAGAACAATATAATCTTGAATATAAGCAAGTAGAGCAAAGTCATAAGCAATATATTGAAGTAGAACAATGTCATATTCATAATATTGAAGAACAAAGATAATTAGAAAGCAATTAGAAGCACAATGAGAGAATTACCAAGAATCCTCTTGACAGATCTGGAAACCAATCGAAGATTGACTCCTTCTAGTTCTAATCCTATGTAGCTATGCTAATCTAGATGTCTAATTGATGTGGTGGCTCTAATCTTGATCAGAGGTTTCTTCTCCCTTGATGGAACAATGAATTAGGGTTGAGAGGCTCCCTCCTCCAGGGGCCAGGGGGTCTGGTTTTATAGTCCCTTCAAGTGAATACAGGCCCTTGGATCAAACCGACATAGATTGTATGGTTTAGATTCATCCTTTAGGTCGGTGGAGATCTCCCGCAAAGCAGAGTCCTGATTGGACTCAGGGGGTGGGCGGGCGCCCTGACCAACTGGGCGGCCGCCCAGGGTCAGGCCCCGTTTCGCCTCCGCTTCGGTCTCGTGGCTTCTAGAGTCTTCTAGATGTAAGATAATTGCGCAGCACGTTAATATCTTTACGTAATCCTGACATGTGGGCCTTTCTTCCGTATTTCCTGATAACCCCCTGCAGAAATAGACAAACACCAAAACTCGTGGAATTCTGTCAGATAAAACCCTAAGTCTAGATGTTGATTTCATTTGGATCCTTTTCTTTATTTATTTGATAATTAAATTTGATACTTAAGGACCGTCAACAAACTCCCCCAAGGTTACCTCTTGCTCGTCCCTGAGCAAGGATAGACTCAGCTATGGATCATAAGTAGTTGCAATATCTTTAAAAATTTGACGGTACACATGTTTTTAAATAAGATCTCATCTCTGAGTTAGAGTAAACTGTCAAGACTTAAAACTTACTTACTTTACCTTCACCATAGGACTTGTAACTGTCACTTCTGTCTTGAGTGGTTAAAAGATAGAACAGTCTAGCCAAGTGCCATGTCTCTTATTCTTGATCAGCTATAGCTCTAGAGTTTTTGCAGATTTTCAAATAAAACTCAGAGATTCCTTGTATGATTCTTTCATATCTCTCTTTTGTGGTATTTTTGGATCCTTACCAAGGCAGTGATGGTATATGCCTTCTTTCAAGATATGTGGTATTTGTGGTATGAGGCATAGTGACATTGCCTTCTCTCTCACCCTACTCTAATAAGGCTTTAATATCTAGAGTTCATAGGTGGGAGATAAAGTATACATACTTATAAGACATTTATTGCATAGTCAAACCATGGATCCAAAGAAACAAATCAATAAGCCAAATCAAGATGTGCATGTGTGGCGAATGAATGGTGTATGGTGATGATGGTGATACCAATGGTGGAAACAATGGTGGTGGAAGTCTAATTCTACTTTTGCTCTTTGAGGGGATACATACCTTCCTTGCTTTTGAAACTTTATGAGGAGAATGAGATGCTCTTCTTTTTTTTGTCTCTCAGGTGGGCATATTGTACCCCTAATTCTACTGTCGGACACTTATCCATTTTTACCTCTTGTCTCACTTTTTCTTTTCTTTCGAGGTTCCGAGCACTTGCTCCTTTTTATTTCCTCGTATCTTTTTCTTTTTTTTTAGAGCATTCATCTCTTGAGATAATATAGCAAGTGGTAGTAACAAGATAACTTGAGCATTTATTTCACAAGGGGAAACAGAAATATTTTTGGTTATTCTCTCCCGGATTAGGAGCAGAATATTTTTGGGTGATTCTGGAGATGGAATGGGTGCATATATGTGGTTGGTACTTCCGGAGTAGAAGTAGCATATATGAGTGAACGTGCAAGTGAAATCTTGATTTAACCACATGACAAGCTCCTAAGGGTCTACACAGCTTGACCACACTCAATGCTCATAAGCAGGAAATAATAAATGTGTGGCTCAAAGTCTAGCAAGCATGTATATATGGCTTTGGTAGGAATTTAAACTCTCATCATACAGGAACTCATCATGCAACATTTTAAAGATTTTAAGATAAAATTCTCCAGAATTCTAGCATCTCTAGGAACAGATAAACAGCAGCTCAACCTTCCCATATCGTATCCGTTAACAACTTAGACTTCAGATCAAGTTTTCATCCCACAAGTTTAGGTCTAGAGCAAGCTTTAAATTATAACAGTTATATCTAAACTTGAGAGATAACTTAAAATGTGCAAATTAGGCAGAGCAACTATTTATCTATCCATGCTTAAGTTTTATTATTAAGATACAGATTAGCATAGCCACTTTATTTATTTATTAAACACACTAAGCAAAAGACATATATATATATAAGCATAAAATCTTTATTTTGTTTTCCATAGTTTATGTGTATTTTAATATTCTAAAATAATATAAGTATAAAGATAGATAGAAATACTTATCAAGATAAATGGGGGTGCTCTCCCCCAAGCTGTATTTTGACGTAATTTCTCTTGATGTAGCTAACAGGTGGCAGAGGTGTATTTAAAAGTCAGCAGCATTCTGACAGCGATTAGAATGTCCTCCGTCTGCTAGTCTTCTTAATTCTTAAATTCTGTGGAGCTCAAATAGACAACAAAGCTTGTGGAACTGATTAAGTGTTAGCATAAATATCTAGCCTTTATTATCTTGAGACTCCTTAATAAATATTACTCCCTGTTTTTATATTTTTGTTTTATAAAGCAGAAAAATAATTATTTTATTTTTATGCCACCACAGTGAATGTACTTATGGGTTTTATGCCACTCGTCTACTCACATGGGGCTTACTGTTTTTCACATTTTTTTTCTTTTTAGGACAGTATGAACTTAATTAACTAAGTAACTATGTTAAATAATTGAAAGGGAAAGGATAACTACCAAGTTTACCTCTTGGCAAGGCGTTCGGTGTTTTTAAGTCCTCCGAACGGGACTCTCCAATTTCTTAATCGTCCTGAGGTTCGTTGGGTGACGTAGTCGGTACTTCCGGCAGCGCCTCCTCTTCATGTATAGTTATCTTCATTTTCCACACCTGACTTGGTGCTTCAATCTCCTTGGGATAATTCTGTTTAAACTCAACGTCTTCTGATCTTACAACTTCTCCTTCATAGTTGTTGACACTAGCTAACACCACTTAGATACTAGGTTGTCATCCCTAGCATGGCGCCAGAGTCTACAAAGGTATTTATAAATGTAAAGGCTCTCTAGAAAATAATCTATTCTATCCGCAAGCGCACAGATAAAACACCTCATTGTAGCATTTCACCAGGATAAGTATTCCAGGTATCGTTATTTATAATTTTGCTTAGGGGATCTTAAGAAGATGGAATTAAATCAAAGGGGCAAAATCTATCAAGGCATAGACTAGAGATAAACTTGCAAGAACATGATTACTAATAAGAAACTCGTCACACAGTCACATACTCTAGCAGGGGGTAAACCATAAAGATAATGATAATAAAGTATAAGTTCATGGGATAAAGAGCACAGCGATTAGAAAATAGACTACTCCTCATATATGTAGGTGATGTCGGATTAGCTAGAGAATGGATTCTAAGTTATCTACTAACTACTAAGTCATAATCTACTCTAGTTATCTACAAGATCATATATAGCATAAAAGACTCTTCATTCATGTATAAGGAACATTGATAAAGTAAATCAGAACATCGCATGACTTACTCCACAATACCGGTTCTGCCTGTCCTATCAACGGAGGGTGGACTATATAAGAATCAACGAAGCTGTCACTATCGCGAACTACCACATGACTCGGCACCACGATAGGATACATTTGCAGATAAATAACATCTAAGCACCACGCTCACATGTGATCTATCACCTAACTCCCTCGCGTCAAGAGCTAAGCGCTTTGCAAACTTATACATAAACTCATTATCAATTAGAACTATATCAAATATAGAACTAGAGCAAACTAAGAACATAATAATTAGAGACATAATGCAATTAGAACAATAGAATTAGAGAAAGATATGAATAATACCAATCTTTATTACCGAAGATCCGAATCCAGAGCGTAGTGCTCTACTTCTCTAATTGCTATCTAATCAAACCTCTAAACTTGAAGGATTAGGGAGTAGCTAATTCTAATTCTCTGTGGGAGAGAAGCTCTAAACCCTAACTTTGATGGCTACCTCTGAATAATGATTTCTCCTCCTCTCCTCCAGGGGCCAGGGGGTCTGGTTTTATAGTCCCCTCAAGTGAACGTGAGCCATTGGATCAAACCGACATAGATTGTATGGTTTAGATTGATCCTTTAGGTCGGTGGAGCGTAGTCCCGAAGCAGAGTCCTGATTGGCCTCCTGGCCAGGGCGGGCGCCCAAGGGGGGTGGGCGGCCGCCCAGCTCCCGAGCCCGATTCGCGTCCCGTTCGTTCCCGTGGCTTCTGGATCCTTCTAGATTGAGGAAAATTGCGTGGCACGTAATTATCTCGTTGTAAACATGACATGCGGGCCTTCTCTCCATATTTTCTGATAAACCCCTGCAGAAATAGATAAACACCAAAGCTCGTCGAATTCTGTCAGATAAAACCCTAATTCTAGATGTTTGTTTCATATTGATCCTTTTTCATGTTTATTTGGTTATTAATTTTAGTACTTAAGGACCGTCAACAAACTCCCCCAAGCTTACCCTTTGCTCGTCCCTGAGCAAATAGCTAATCTCAGACGGATCAGGAGTTGCTTCGATGTTTTCTTTCCTGACAGGCACACATGCTTTTAGATAAAAATTCTTCCAGATTAGAGTGAAGTGTTATGAAGTTTAGTACTTAAGTCTTAAGTAATCGAAAGACAAAATAGTTAAGTCAAGCACTATCCCTCCTGTCTATACTTCACCTTTGTTCTAGAGTTTTTCATAAGTTTTCAAAATAAAACCCAGAGTTCCTAGCAATGATTCTCTCAAGTCTCTCTATATTTGGTATTTGTGGATCCTTACCATAATGTCACTTACCTATAGCTAATGAAATATTTAAGTGGAGCTCATAGGAGTGAAAAACAGCTCATACATATGTTGTCTAATCGAGCGTTGGATCCAAAGGAACTCAGCATATAATTAAATCAAGATGTGCATGTGTGGTGGAGTAAATGATAGTGATGGTGAAAATGCAATAGTGTTAATAAATCTTAGTTCTCATTGCTCCTCATATTGCTATATCTCCTCCTCTTTGATCTTTGCTTTGGGAGAACATGGGCTATCTCTTTTTTTTTCAGGTGGGTAATAGATACCCCTAATTCTACTGTCGGACACTTGTCCATTTTTTTCCGCTCAAGTGGGCATCTTTGTACCCCTAATTCTACTTCAGACACTTGTCCATTTTTACCTCTCGTCTCACTCTTTTTCTTTCTTTTCCGAGGTTCCGGGCACTTGCCCCTTTTTATTTCCTCGTATGTTTTTGCATAACCCATGCCTCTTCTACATTGAATCTTTTTAGAGAGAGAATAACAATACTTGGGACAGTGAGTGATAATATATTTTTTTTAGCAATTTTAATGATTAATGTTGTGGTAGATGCGTGCAAGTGAATATCTTAATTTAACCACATGAAAA
Source organism: Sorghum bicolor (assembly GCF_000003195.3). NCBI lineage: Eukaryota > Viridiplantae > Streptophyta > Magnoliopsida > Poales > Poaceae > Sorghum > Sorghum bicolor. Next base: position 40,540,693 of record NC_012876.2, read on the forward strand.
GCTCCTAAGGGTCTACACAGCTCGATCAAACTCAATGTAAATATAGTAAAAGATGTTATAGCAAGTATGGCTGTGGTAGGTAGTTTTGTATGCTAGGAACTCATCATGTGATTTGTAAGTTTTCAAAAATAAATCTCCAGAACTTAGTGTAGTAGGAACAAGATAAACAGTAGCTCAACTTTATATCATGTCTTTCTCTTACCTAGACTTTAGTTTTATGCTTCCCAAAGATAGTAATTTTAATTTTAGTAATTCCCGGAAGAATTCTAATATAAAAGCTAGGTACTTGTAAGTAAGCAAACAGAGCAACTGTTCATCATTTCCATCATGCATATTTTTGGTCTTTTTATTTTTTCTAGAGATTAAACTTAGCAGGAAAATAAAGCACACTTATCTACACACTATTTTTATTTTGTTTTCATGTTTATTAAAGTGCAGTGAATAAAAGCAAGAAAATATTTATTTGGTTTTCTAAGTTTTTCCTTTTAAGATAAATTAAATACTAAGACAGAATAGAATAAATAAGAAGAGCAAATAAAAACTTACTTGATAAATTTGGGAGGAACTCCCCCAAGCTGGATGTTGATGTCGGTCTTACCCGATGTTCCAGAACCGCACCATGGTTGTGATGTTATCGTTCATTGTTGTTGTATCTTGTCTTAGCTCTTCTACTGCAGTGGCATGGTCCTGGTTCCATTTTTGTTGCTCTTCCAGGAGTCTTCCATGTTCTGCTTGCGTGTTCTGGATGTCGAGGAGGGTGTTGTCGGTACGAGTGAAGAAAGCACCGGCCTCTTGATAGTAGTCATTCGTGAAGGCGTAGGAGGCGTCGGAGTATCGTCCTGCTTCAAATTGGGGTGGAGGTCTGGATCCTGAAGCTCCATATGGATCAGTGGAATACCTGCCCGTATGAAAAGGCAGGTTTGTCCACTGGTGATCTTGGCTCTCCGGCCATGTCTCCTCTGTTGGCTCTTGTGGTTGCGCATGACAAGCCCATGGGTCTCGAAGGACTCGTGGATTGTAATCGCAATAATGCAGGTGCGCTGCTTCTTCTAGTCCAGGGTCAGCTCCATACCAGGTGCGTTCTTGGTGAGTGGTTATCCTTTCAGATGCCACTCGCTGTGGAGTTCTCGGGTTCACTGGTGTTGCTGCAATCTCAATCAAAAAGTTTTGCACAGTGTAGAGGCAAAGGTTCGGGTTAGGTAACCGAATCTTGCCTTTATCATCATACAGCATATACATTATATTCCCCTCTTTCTTTAACATCTGAGCTTGTCTAAATGTGTCATAGCCATGATAAATTCTTAATTCTTCTATGCAGTCCAACGATGAGTTTTCTAGTAAGTGAAGATTAGTGGCTAGACGAGTGATAAGTGAAGTACATCCTACTGGTCCCTGAAGACTAGGTATACTAAGCCAATGTGAAACTAATAGTGTAACAGGTGAAGTAGGTACTTTACTAATAGCAGCATATAAAAGTTGTAAATCTCCTACTCTTACTTTCCTAATATCGTCACGATAGAAAATATTGTACCCAAGCCATTTGTGGAACATCCTAAGAGTGGGGTGTTCCATGTCACTGGTTCGGGCTTGACTGTAAAAATTATCTCTAGATATTTCTCTCCAACACTGGTGTCTCTCAAAGTTGGGTAAATCGGAGTCAATGTTTAGGATGCATCTTGAAGAGAAACCAAGATGGTCGCTCAGTTCTCTCCAAGATAACATAATTTCCTGTTTAAACATCCGAAAAACAATCCCCCCCTCATAGTATTGTAAGGTGCAAAGAAATTCGAGGGTGAGAAGACGAGAACCCAGCTCAGTTATATTCCAAAAATTTGTCCAACCCATCATCTGAAAAATTAAGTCAAATTCAGTGTCCATACCTGTTTCTTGTAGTAGGGTTGGATCGAGAGTAGGGGTGTGAATGAAATCTTTATTCTTTAATTGCTGATAAACTTCCTTCTCTCTTCGGGTCTTCAGTCCTAGGTCTCCTATCTTGAGAAGGACCTTGACTTGCTGGCCTGATGAAGATGATGGAGCTTGTGTGGGTGTAGGATCGACGCTCATCTCTGATGGCTGTGAGGAGTGTCGGGTTGAACTCCTTGTACCAATGTTCTTGAGAGCCTTCCCTGCATTCTTCACCTTCTTAAACATCCTGCAAACAAAAGTTGGCAAAAACACAACTGGTGGAAAATATGAGATAAAATGTTAGTGGTCAGCTGTCCGGAGTGTCAGTAGTCCAGGGGTTAATCGTTCAAGACAAGTTTCTATTTTGGTAGAGCCTCCCCCTAAACAACTTTTACTTTCGCTTAGACAACGGGATCACTACTTGCTAGGTGACAATCACTCTCTCAAAAGAACTCCAACCTTCCCTTCCACTCTCCTCTTTCTCTCTACTCTCTTCTCTTCACTACAAGAACTCCTTCTCGGGAAACTAAGATTTGCGTGGTTTTCTGAAGTGTTTGTGTGAAGAGAAGGGAGCTGAAGGTGGCCTTTTATAGGCTGAGCAGGGGACAGGGCGGGCGCCCAAGGTAGGTGGGCGGGCGCCCACCCCTGGTGTCCATCCTGGGTGTGCCTCCTCCACTTGCTTCCTTGCTTTGATCTCACGCAGAATAATATTGTGTTGGTAGTGGTTGGACGGTGGAAAGATGTCAGGTGAGTGGAAACATATTGGTAGATGAAATTATATGATGGGATGTATGTGAGGTGAAGTGTATGACATGTGGGACCCAAAGAGTGTGGGTCATGCTTCTAGAAGATCAATATAATGCAGGAAAATCTATGAGAATTGAATCTTAATGAAAATGATATTAGAAAATATTTTTGTGCCTCCATAATAATTAATAAATATGGGTTGTTACACACCACGAATATTATTTATATGGGGCTTTTTGATTATTATAATTATGCTATGAATATATGTGACTAATGCAAGATTTAATTATGCAAGAAGTTAAATATGAGAAAATTAATAATGTGGATAAATACCGATTTACCTCCCGGTGAGGGTTTGGGATTTTTAGGTCCCCCAAGCTGGACCTCCAAATCTTTTAATCTTCTGAGTTACCTTCCTCCGGAGATGGTGTCTCCAGTGGTTCTTCGTGAACTTCCTTCACTGTAGAGTCTCTCTCTGGTCTGGGTTTGAATGTGAAGTGTTCTTCTTGACCGTTTATGTTGAACTTGATTTCTCCTTTTCCGACATCAATGTGGGCATTGGCAGTGCTCAGAAATGGCCTTCCAAGGATGATGGACACTTTCGAGTCAGGACTCATGTCCAGTACTACGAAGTCTACTGGCACAAGAAAATCTCTGATCTTGACTGGAATGTTCTCGGCGATGCCCAACGGGTGTCGAACCGATTGATTCGCTAGTTGTAGATATATTGATGTTGGTTCTAAAGTTGCATGCTCAGGCTTTTTGTAGACTAATGCTGGCATCACACTAACACTTGCTCCGAGATCACAAAGTGCATTGTTGAAGTGTTGGTTTCCGATCGAGCAATCGATAGTGGGACATCCGGGATCTTCCTTCTTCTTTGGTGGTTTGTTGAGGATGGCCGCACTACATTCTTCTGTCAGCTTGATAACCTCAGTGGTGGGCAGTGGTCTCTTCTTGTTAAGAATATCTCTGATGTACTTTGCATATGTAGGTACCTGTATGGCATCGAGCAGAGGTATGTTGACATATAATTTCTGAATGACCTCTACAAACTTACCAAACTGCTCATCCGACTACAGTCCTCTGTTTCTTCTGGGAAATGGCAAATAGTTGGTGTCGTAAAAATCTTTCCTCATTTCTCCAGTTCTTGGTGGTTGGAGCAGATCTTCTGCTTCAATTGGGCTTTCTTCTTCTATCACTGCTGGTTGCACTGGTGCTGATGATCTTTGTTTCTCTTTTGGGTATGGTGGATCTCTGGTAGCTTTACCTCCTCTAGTAGTTATATTCTTTACCTGCTCAAGGTTAGTAGCAACAGGCAGTGCAGCAGCTATCTTTATTAATTTAAGCTCTACCCTTTTATTAAGAGTGTTTTGCTCATCAAAGGCAGTTAGTAGAAAATCCATTTTATTGTGTATATCTTTTAGAGATGATTCATTTGTATCTAGCCTTTGTTTAACTCCATCATTAATTTTGGTTTGTTGAGCAATTATCTCTTTTAATGAAAGTTGCTTGATAGTATTACCTAAATTCATACCTTTGCTATTGGGTTGACTCGAAGTTGGTTGATATTTGTATGTTGTCTCAATAGCCCTTTGATCTTCTTTGAACTTGGCCCTCTGGTCAATCCAATGGAGCAAATTTTCCATCTTAGTTGATAATGCATTTACTTCTTCTGGTATTTCTTCAGTTTGATGACAATGTTGAGCTTTATCTTGGAACCAGCTTTGGTTTTCTGCTATCTTATCCAAAAGTATCTCTGCTTTTCCAGTTGTAAGCTCCAAGAATGATCATTTAGCAGATGCATCTATGCACTCACGAGCCTTCTGGGTTAATCCATGGTAGAAGGTCTGCATAAGTAACCATGTGGCCATTCCATGGTGAGGACAATCTGATATGTATCCTTGAAAACGCTCCCATGCTTCTGAAATGGCTTCTGTCTTCTGCTGTTGGAAACTGACAATATTTCCTCTTAAGGCAGTTGTTTTGCCTATAGGGAAAAACTTTGATAGAAAGGCATCTGACAAGTTCGTCCAGTTGTTGATGTTATCTTGATGAGTGTAGAACCACTTCCTCGCTTTCCCTTCTAGTGAGAATGGAAAAAGGCGAAGTAGTATGACGTCTTTGTCAACTCCGTTGATGTGGATTGTGCTTCCAATTTCTAAGAAATTCTGCAAGTGTGCACTGGCATCTTCATGTGCCTTTCCACTGAATTGTGTAGCTTGCACCAAATTGATGAGGCTTGACTTGAGCTCAAACTCGGGTATTCCTTCTTCTACTGCAAATCTTGGACCGGTTGGAATGTTGTCAAGACTTGGAGCAGAGAATTCTTGCAAGGTCTTTTCTGCCATAGCTTCAGCAATTGGTAGCTAGCTTCTTCTTTTCTTGATTGCTTTGGTTCTGATGATGTAGAGTTGAATGTACCCAAAGTCAATCCTGTTATACCCTGTATAAAAATATAAACATAGAAAAACAACAGGGTGAACCTGCCAAAGCAGCGGTGCCTTGTTATGATTTCTCACTTAGTAGCTGTTTTATGCAATTATTTCTCTAGTCTAGTCTAATATTTTATATGAATAACCTTGATTGATTTTCTGGCTTTCCTTAATATTACCCTTTTGTTCCCTTTTATGACTTATTCTTGAGACTCATATAATTCCTATAAGATGTCCTATAGATCCTATAAGTCCTATAGCTCCCCGGCAACGACGCCAGAAATGCTTGTTGACACTAGCTAACACCACTTAGATACTTGGTTGTCATCCCTAGCATGGCGCCAGAGTGTACAAAGGTATTTATAAATGTAAAGGCTCTCTAGAAAATAATCTATTCTATCCGCAAGCGCACAGATAAAACACCTCATTGTAGCATTTCACCAGGATAAGTATTCCAGGTATCGTTATTTATAATTTTGCTTAGGGGATCTTAAGAAGATGGAATTAAATCAATGGGGCAAAATCTATCAAGGCATAGACTAGAGATAAACTTGCAAGAACATGATTACTAATAAGAAACTCGTCACACAGTCACATACTCTAGCAGGGGGTAAACCATAAAGATAATGATAATAAAGTATAAGTTCATGGGATAAAGAGCACAGCGATTAGAAAATAGACTACTCCTCATATATGTAGGTGATGTCGGATTAGCTAGAGAATGGATTCTAAGTTATCTACTAACTACTAAGTCATAATCTACTCTAGTTATCTACAAGATCATATATAGCATAAAAGACTCTTCATTCATGTATAAGGAACATTGATAAAGTAAATCAGAACATCGCATGACTTACTCCACAATACCGGTTCTGCCTGTCCTATCAACGGAGGGTGGACTATATAAGAATCAACGAAGCTATCACTATCGCGAACTACCACACGACTCGGCCAATAGGATACATTTGCAGATAAATAACATCTAAGCACCACGCTCACATGTGATCTATCACCTAACTCCCTCGCGTCAAGAGCTAAGCGCTTTGCAAACTTATACATAAACTCATTATCAATTAGAACTATATCAAATATAGAACTAGAGCAAACTAAGAACATAATAATTAGAGACATAATGCAATTAGAACAATAGAATTAGAGAAAGATATGAATAATACCAATCTTTATTACCGAAGATCCGAATCCAGAGCGTAGTGCTCTACTTCTCTAATTGCTATCTAATCAAACCTCTAAACTTGAAGGATTAGGGAGTAGCTAATTCTAATTCTCTGTGGGAGAGAAGCTCTAAACCCTAACTTTGATGGCTACCTCTAAATAATGATTTCTCCTCCTCTCCTCCAGGGGCCAGGGGGTCTGGTTTTATAGTCCCCTCAAGTGAACGTGAGCCATTGGATCAAACCGACATAGATTGTATGGTTTAGATTGATCCTTTAGGTCGGTGGAGCGTAGTCCCGAAGCAGAGTCCTGATTGGCCTCCTGGCCAGGGCGGGCGCCCAAGGGGGGTGGGCGGCCGCCCAGCTCCCGAGCCCGATTCGCGTCCCGTTCATTCCCGTGGCTTCTGGATCCTTCTAGATTGAGGAAAATTGCGCGGCATGTAATTATCTCGTTGTAAGCATGACATGTGGGCCTTCTCTCCATATTTTCTGATAAACCCCTGCAGAAATAGATAAACACCAAAGCTCGTGGAATTCTGTCAGATAAAACCCTAATTCTAGATGTTTGTTTCATATTGATCCTTTTTCATGTTTATTTGATTATTAATTTTAGTACTTAAGGACCGTCAACAATAGTCTGCCCATCCATCCTTGATGATCTGCCTCCTCTGGTTGCAGTTGCGTCTCTTTCTTACCTGCTTAGATTCTTCAATGATATAGTTAGGGTCAGTAAAATAACGGCGTACCTTCTCTGAGGGGAAGTGCATATGGACTTCTCCGGTTCCAATGTAGATAATTGCTTTAACGGTGCTGAGGAACGGTCTTCCAAGGATGATGGGTGGATCATACTCGTCTTCTCCCATGTCAACAACTTGAAAGTCCGTGTAGACAAAGTGATCGTCTATTTTGACTGGGATATCAGTTACTATTCCTTTGACTTCTCGGAATGTCTGATCTGCCATCTGGAGCTGAATGTATGTTGGTCTTAGTGGCATGGTCCCGAACAAGAGCCGATAGGTGACTCCGGCGATTATGTTGACGCCCGATCCGGTGTCGCAAATCGTCTTGTAGAAGTTGTATCCATTTATGGAGCAGTAGATGCTTGGCATTCCTGGGTCGTCCTTCTTGGTCAAAAACGGTGACTTAAGTTGATGATCTTGGCCTCCATGGACTACAGTGACCATCTTAGCTGACTTGGTCCACACTTGCTTGTTCCTGTTTCTCCTGTTGGTCCTCTTCCTTGATTTACGTCTGGATTGATCTTGAATTTGTGTAGTCTTGTTCTTGAAGAAAAATGTCTCCTTCTCCCCTTTGACGTAGAAACTGATCTTGGCAGCACTAGCGTAGATGATAGCTCCCGTGGTGTTCAAGAATGGCCTCCCTAGGATGATAGGTGCTCTCTCATCATTTCCGGTCTCTACCACTACGAAGTCTGCTGGGGCATATAAGGTACCAACTCGGACACAAAGGTTCCTCACTATTCCTTTTGGAAAAGTTATCGTCTGATCTGCAAACTGCAAACACATGGTTGTTTCTAATAAAGGATATGTAAAGAATTTCTCATAGAGTACCCTGGGTATAATGTTGACACTGGAGCCAAAGTCGCAGAGCGCTTCTGGAACGTCCACCATGCCGATGGAGATCGGGATGACGGGGCGTCCTGGATCGCCTCTCTTGACCGACAGACGGTCAGTAGAAAATTCAGTGACGGGGTTACTCCAATTACCTGCATCAAACATGTCTACAGGATTTGCAGATTCTAATCCTTCCGGTTGTGATGGTATACCGGGGTTAGTAGTAGGAACAGCAGCAACTATTTGATTTAACTGAGATTCAATCATTTTATTAAAGCTAATTTGATTCTTGATGGCAGTAGAAAAATTATCCATTCTATTATTTATATTTTCTAGCATTTTATCATTAGATGCCAATTTCTTAGATAGATTATCCATTAGCTTTCCTTGATTAGACACTAACTGTCTCAAAGGTGGAAAATTATTAGTATTGTTATAAGAATTGTTACCTTGATAATTACCTGAGTAGTTAGGCCTCTGTTGATTCCAACCTTGATTTTGTTGAGGACGGTTGTAGTAGTAGTAGTTGTTGTTGTTGATGTAGTTCACATCCTCAAGTATCTCAGGGCAGTGGTTGCCTGAGTGTCCAGTGTCTCCACACTCCTCACAAGTCATGTGAGAGTCGTAGATGTGCATAACTTCTCTCTTGTCTCCAGCTCTATCATCGAGCTTCTTCATGAGCAGGTCTAGCTTTGCAGACAGCATGTCTACCTCCTTCAGTTGATGCATACCTCCACCTCTCTTGTGTGTCTGTGTCCTCTCTTCATTCCAGCTTTGATTGGACGCCATCTTCTCCACAAGAGCTGTGGCTTGTGGTATAGTAAGTGATAAGAACGCTCCTCCAGCTGCAGCATCCATAGTCTCTCGGGCACTGTTGCTGAGCCCATGATAAAATGTCTGCATCAATAGCCAACTCTCCATCCCATGATGGGGACATTCTAGGATGTAGTCTTGAAAGCGCTCCCATGCTTCTGGAACAGATTCATCATTTTGTTGCTGAAATCTTGTGATCTTCCCAGGGAGAGCATTGGTCTTGCCCATGGGAAAGAACTTTGCTAGGAAGTTTGTTGAGCAGAGTGCCCACGTAGTATTCTTCTCCTTTGTAGCGTAAAACCACTGCTTCGCTCTTCCTAACAGTGAGAATGGGAAGAGGCGAAGTAGTATAGCGTCTTTGGAAACTCCTGCTATGGTGAATGTGTTGCAAATCTCCAGGAAGTGTTGTAAATGAGCACTAGCATCTTCGTGTGCCTTCCCACAGAACTGGTTGGATTGCACCATGTTGATAAGTCCAGGCTTGAGCTCAAAGTTGCCATCAATCTCTGCAGCAGGTCCAGTGCGGATGTTGTCCGTAGTGGGAGCTGAGAACTCGCGGATTGATTTGTTCGCCATGGCTTCGAACTCTGAAGACAAGTTCCGGTGATCTTCTTGATTGGATGAAGCTTCTTCGTGTAGTGTTGATGATCTCTTCTTAAGCTTGGCCCTCGTCTTCTTGAATAATGCTTCAGGATTGTCAACAAAATTTCTGGGAAGATGTCTTCTATTCATACATTCCCCTGCATAAGATAAAATAGAAAAATATCGGGATAAAACTGTATGAGAGAATAGATAAGCTCAATCATATTAGTGATGCGAATGATAACTCAAAATCTTCTATTCCATTCCTGATTGGTAATCAACCTTCCCCGGCAACGGCGCCAAAAATGCTTGTTGGGTATTCTTAACATCATTACCAAAAGTAGACTAAGTTCTCTAAATCTAGCAACGGTGCCAAAAATACCAAACCTATCCCTCACACCACTTAAGCCAAGTTGTCATCCCCAGCATGATATAAGAGACGCGATATTGAAATATGCAATTGCTCTTCTAAATAAATAATGAATGGGATCTGCAAGCGCACAGATTAATACCGATGTAGCATTTTAACCGGGAAGTATTCCAGGTATCGTTATTTATATTTTTACCACTGGGAAGGGATTAGCAATCATCACTATTGATTACAGAATAGAATATGAGATTGAGCATCTATCATTGCATGTATAATTGAGAACATTATATCTAACTCTTCATACAGGGATAAGTGTCACATAAAAGATATATGAAATAATAATAGTGACAAGGATAACTAATCTGATCTAGCCACATAATAAATATGATAAGCACCTCAATTAGATACTCTAGAAAGTCATTAGCATGGTATTAGAACGAACTACAAGAATATTCCCTAAGTTATTCTTAACTATATAGTCTAGCATTATCATAGTTAGTGCAAGCATACTTAGCAATCATTGTGAGACAAGACTACGCCCATGCATAGTGATATTAGCAAGGAATATGAGAAACATAGCAATCACTCCCCTGTAATAATGTTGCTCTGCCAGCCCAATACACGAGAGGGGGACTATATAAGAATCAATGAAGCTGTCACTATCACGAACCACCCCACGATCTGGCATATTGGTTACAATCGTAGATAAATACGGTATAAGCACCACGCCTACACAATATCTATCATTTACCCATGGATCCGATGGATAAACGCTATACGATCCTAAGCATGTATATAGATCGAATCTAACTAAGCCAAGTACATAACTATGATAAACTAAGAACAATATAATCTTGAATATAAGCAAGTAGGGCAAAGTCATAAGCAATATATTGAAGTAGAACAAAGTCATATTCATAATATTGAAGAACAAAGATAATTAGAAAGCAATTAGAAGCACAATTAGAGAATTACCAAGAATCCTCTTGACAGATCCGGAAACCAATCGAAGATTTACTCCTTCTAGTTCTAATCCTATGTAGCTATGCTAATCTAGATGTCTAATTGATGTGGTGGCTCTAATCTTGATCAGAGGCTTCTTCTCCCTTGATGGAACAATGAATTAGGGTTGAGAGGCTCCCTCCTCCAGGGGCCAGGGGGTCTGGTTTTATAGTCCCTTCAAGTGAATACAGGCCCTTGGATAAAACCGACATAGATTGTATGGTTTAGATTCATCCTTTAGGTCGGTGGAGATCTCCCGCAAAGCAGAGTCCTAATTGGACTCAGGCGGTGGGCGGGCGCCCTGACCAACTGGGCGGCCGCCCAGGGTCAGGCCCCGTTTCGCCTCCGCTTCGGTCTCGTGGCTTCTGGAGTCTTCTAGATGTAAGATAATTGCGCAGCACGTTAATATCTTTACGTAATCCTGACATGTGGGCCTTTCTTCCGTATTTCCTGATAACCCCCTACAGAAATAGACAAACACCAAAACTCGTGGAATTCTGTCAGATAAAACCCTAAGTCTAGATGTTGATTTCATTTGGACCCTTTTATTTATTTATTTGATAATTAAATTTGATACTTAAGGACCGTCAACAAGGCCGAGCGGGCTGGGGGGGAAG
>NC_012876.2:41505382-41535859 GCF_000003195.3 Sorghum bicolor
ATATAATGTTGCTCCTGCCAGGGGGGTAGAGTTTACAGTTAGCCCAGTGGGTTTTGAAAACTTCTGGTATTGATGTTATCTTGGGTATGGAATGGTTGAAATAGAGAAAGGCAGTTATACAATGTGATAGCAAAACAGTTCAGTTAATGACACCTTCAGGCCAGCAAATTGAGGTAGAGGTTAGTATGTCAGCTAAACAATACTACACAGTTAATCAACTGAAGGGGACATCAATAGAGGACATACGAATAGTGAATGAGTATCCGGACGTATTCCCTGAGGAACTGCTAGGTATGCCACCTGACCGTGACATTGAGTTTATAATTGAACTTTTACCTGGAACTGCACCCATAGCTAAAAGACCATATAGAATGGGAGTGAATGAATTAGCAGAACTTAAGAAGCAATTAAGAGAATTGCTAGATAAGGGTTATGTTCAACCAAGTTCCTCACCTTGGGGAGCACCAGTGTTATTCGTAGAAAAGAAAGATGGGACACAAAGAATGTGTATAGATTACAGATCGCTTAATGAGGTTACAATTAAGAACAAGTATCCACTCCCTAGAATCGAGGACCTGTTCGACCAGTTGAAAGGAGCTTGTGTGTTTTCTAAGATAGACCTTCGGTCTGGTTATCATCATTTAAGGATAAGACGATCTGATATCCCTAAAACTACTTTTGTGACTCGATACGGACTATATGTGTTTACAGTCATGTCCTTTGGCTTGACAAATGCACCTGCCTACTTTATGTATTTGAGGAACAAAGTATTCATGGAATACCTTGACAAGTTCGTAGTTGTGTTCATTGATGACATACTTGTTTTCTCTAAGAATGAGATAGAACATGAGAAACACTTGAGATTGGTGCTGCAGAAGCTTAGGGAACATCAACTCTATGCTAAGCTTAGTAAATGTGAATCCTGGTTAAAAGAGGTATCTTTCCTTGGGCACATCATCTCTAACGGAGGGGTAGCAATGGACCCAAAAAAGGTTCAGGATGTGCTAAGCTGGAAGCCACCTAAAGATGTGAGTGAAATTAGGAGTTTCCTTAGAATGGCTGGGTACTATAGAAGATTCATTGAGTGTTTCTCTAAGTTAGCCAAACCAATGACTGCTCTGTTAGAAAAGAATGCTAAATTTATATGGTCTAAAGAGTGCTAGGCTAGTTTCGAAGAGTTAAAAAAGAGACTGACTTCTGCCCCTGTACTCATCTTACCTGACATCACTAAGAGTTTCTCTATCTACTGTGATGCCTCTCGGCAAGGTCTTGGTTGTGTGCTGATGCAAGAGGGCAGAGTTGTGGCCTATGCCTCTAGACAATTGAGGAAACATGAGTTGAATTACCCAACCCATGATTTAGAGTTAGCGGTTGTGGTGCACGCTCTGAAAATATGGAGGCACTATCTAATCGGTCATAAATGTGACATTTATACAGATCATAAGAGTTTGAAATATATCTTCACCCAGTCTGATTTGAACTTAAGGCAACGAAGGTGGTTGGAACTAATTAAGAACTATGACCTGGAAGTACACTATCACCCGGGTAAAGCTAATGTAGTGGCAGATGCCCTGAGTAGAAAGAGCTATGTTAATATGGCTTATGTGACTCAGTTACCTAGGGAGTTGTGTGAAGAGTTTGAACATCTGAACTTGAGTATAGTGGCTAACACTATGGAATTGGAGGTGGAACCCACACTAGAACAAGATATCCGTAAAGGATAGCTTGAAGATGAGAAAATTAAAGATATTGCTGAACGGATAGTGATCGGTAAGGCACCAGGTTTTCACATGGATGACCAGGGAACAGTTTGGTTCGGTAAGAGGATTTGTGTACCCGAGATAAAGTCTATTAGAGAGGCTATTCTGAGAGAAGCTCATGACTCAGCCTATTCTATACACCCGGATAGCACTAAAATGTACCTCGACCTTAAAGAAAGATATTGGTGGTATGGCTTGAAAATAGATGTAGCAGAATATGTGGCTATATGTGATACGTGCCAAAGAGTAAAAGCAGAACATCAGAGACCAGCAGGATTACTTCAACCCATGAAAATACCTGAGTGGAAGTGGGAAGAAGTTGGGATGGATTTCATAGTGGGACTACCTCGAACACAGAAAGGATACGATTCTATCTGGGTTATTGTGGATCGATTAACCAAGGTAGCTCACTTCATCCCTGTCAAGACTACCTACTCCGGGGCAAAGTTGGCAGAATTGTACATGGAAAGGATTGTGTGTTTACATGGGGTGCCAAAGAAAATTGTTTCTGATAGAGGGACACAGTTTACATCACACTTTTGGCAGAAACTACATGAGTCCATGGATACAAAATTGAATTTTAGTTCGGCCTACCATCCTCAAACAGATGGGCAGACAGAAAGAACAAATCAGATACTAGAAGATATGTTGAGAGCTTGTGCCCTGTAGTACGGGACAAGTTGGGACAAAAGTTTGCCTTATGCAGAATTCTCCTATAATAATAGCAATCAGAAGAGTCTCAAAATGGCACCTTTTGAGGTATTATATGGCAGGAAATTCAGGACACCACTGTTTTGGAGTCAAACTGGGGAAAGTCAAGTTTTTGGGCCAGAAATTTTGCAAGAAGCACAGGTACACACAGTTAGACAGAACTTGAAAATAGCACAATCTCGACAGAAAAGTTATGCAGACACAAGGAGAAGGGATTTGGAATTTCAAATAGGAGATTATGTGTATCTCAAGGTCTAACCTATGAGAGGGGTCAAGAGATTCCATACTAAGGGGAAGTTGTCTCCTAGGTATGTGGGTCCCTTTAAGATCATTGCTAAGAGAGGAGAAGTTGGCTATCAGCTGGAGTTACCTGAGCAACTCTCCAGTGTTCACAATGTCTTCCATATGTCACAACTTAAGAAATGTCTAAGAATACCTGAGGAACAGTTACCTCTGGAAGAGCTTGATGTTCAAAAAGATCTTTCCTATAAAGAATATCCTATAAGAATACTGGAGACAGCGGAAAGAATCACCAGGAGCATGGTCATAAGAATGTGCAAAGTACAGTGGAACAGACATTCTAAGGATGAAGCAACCTGGGAAAGGGAGGATGATTTAAAATCTGAGTACCCACATCTTTTTGAGCCATCCAAATCTCGAGGACGAGATTCATCCTAAGGGGGGTAGGTTTGTAGCACCCTAAAAATTAATTTTCAAATTAGTATTTAATTTGGCATAATTATAGGAATTATTTGAGAATTATTTAGGCAAAATAACACTTTTTTGGAATTATTTAAAATAAACTATAAGGTCTAGAAACATGAAATGCTGCATTCATGCTGGTGCATAATATTTTGATTGATTGTATGACTAGGTTGTTTGGTTTAAAAATCAATTTGAAAGAAATTTATACAAATTTGCAGCTCTGAAAAATATAAAAGAGTTTTTCTTTTATTTTATTCCCTTCACCGAATCTGGCCCAGCCCCAAACCCTGGCCCAACACACCCCCGCGCTCACCCCTGGCCTTGGGCCGTAGGCGGCCTAGCACCCCGCCTCTCGCCCGCGACGCGCACGCGGCCCGCTCCGCCGCGGACAGCCCGCGCGCCCTCCCCCTTCCCCCTCTCACTACGCAGTAGGGCCCGCCTGTCGGAGCTCTCCCTTCCCCTTTCTCTCTCGCTGCACCGTGGGGCCCGCTTGTCAGCGCCTCCCCCTTTCTTCCTCGCTGAGCCGGGAGCGCGCGGCGGCATTCAACGCCATCACTTCTCCCCCCCCCCCCCGCCTTCAAGCTCCGATTGATGGAGGCCATCAAGCCGCCTTGATGCCGGGCTTAATCGCCCGAGCGTTCGCCCCCTTAGTGCCCCTACTCGCCCTATAAAGCTCGCGGCCGAGCTCCCCTTTCCCCCTTCCGTTCGTGAACCAAGCTCAACCCCCCCTCCCAAATTCTCCGTCCCGAGGGCGCGGTGGACGCTGCGAGCTTGCGCAGCGCGTTTGCCTGACGATACCGCGGCCGTAGGTACACTTCCCCTCTAGTTTTCTTCACGTTTTGGTCGAAACCAAGCTCACCGTCGCTGTTTCTCTCTCCTAGTCCGCCTCGCTCGTGGCCACGCTGCTCGGAGCTTTCCCGGATGCTGCGAATGCCTTCAACAGAACCACGGTACCCCCTCGATGCTCCCCGTACCTTTAATCGCGAGTT
This sequence comes from Sorghum bicolor, assembly GCF_000003195.3. Taxonomy (NCBI): domain Eukaryota; kingdom Viridiplantae; phylum Streptophyta; class Magnoliopsida; order Poales; family Poaceae; genus Sorghum; species Sorghum bicolor. The sequence continues at coordinate 41,509,548 of NC_012876.2, forward strand.
TAGAGCGCTCTAACGCCGAATCCGAGCCTCCCGAGGGCGCGGAAATGGCGCCACCGCGGGGCCGTCGTCCCTTTATTTGTGCCCTATCGTGTTCGCCTCGTCGCGCTGGTCATCGTGGTAGTTTTATTTTTGTTTGGCGTGACCGGGAACGTGATTTCAGCGAGCTCCGAGGAGCTCACCTCGTCGGCGGCAATGGCGCCGCCGTGGTCGGCCTCAGCTCAGGCGAGCGCCCCCGCCTCCTTTCATCCAGAGCCGTCCGATCGGTTTCCCATGGCCCAGATTGCATACCCCTTTGGGGTTATGTAACCGGTCCACCGTGGACCATGGGCGCGGTCCACGGGCGCTCGGTCGGCCGGTCCACGCGCACAGTGGTAAACCGAGCCAACCCCAGCACGCCACGTGGCCCCCCTGTCGGCCAACGACGCGGTCAGCCGCGGACCGCTGGGGATTTTGCACTTTAACCCCCCTGTTTCAAGCAAATCAACCCGCGGTCCAACCTAGTTCAAAAGTATTTCTTTTTAATCCTGTTTTCTTCCATTTTAAACCCTGTACTTTTATATAATAGTGCGCGCGGTCCAGAACCATTAGAAATTCAGTTTTAATTCTTTTAAATTCGTTTTTGATTCAGTTTATTCACAGAAATGGCATTCATTTTGTTTTATGCATAACTTCCACGTTTTAAGTCCGATTAGAGTGATTATTTCGCGCATGTGTTCGTAGAAATGCGTAGAGTAGATTTATACACTTTTCAGTCACTGTTTTTACTGTTTGGTGTACTGTTCTAATATAACTCTATTTGTATGCATGTGATGATTGGACTGGACGCTTGATTCGTGTTTGGATCATGATTAGAAGGTGATCAGGTTGGGGTGGTTGAGGAGCAGTTTGTGGAGCTCTACCAGGAGGAAACTTTTGAGGAAGGCAAGTGTAATATAGGCTTCCTTGTACCCATGAATATTATTTAATTCATACATACGCATGTGTCTAAATTGAATTACCTATAAGGACTTTACCTAGATAATTTTGTACCACAAATCCTTCATACCCATGGGAAGGTGTGCATTTATTTAGGTAGTTGCTGCTACGCTTAAAAACCCAAGTTAATAAAATTAACCTGATTAATTGGTATACGCAATGTGATAAAATATGATCTAGTAACTTGGTTCGGGGGGCTAGAGCTTGGGTTTTGAAAGCTCTAGATTCCTCTTCATAAGGACTTAGTCTTGAAGCGGCTACCCAGGAGGTCACGTACAATCCCGAGAGTCAAATGGCTCTAACCTTAATCATATAACTAGTATGTCTCTAGCAAATTAGTAGTTACCGAAAGGCGCTAGAGGGGGGTGCCTCGTGGTGTATAGATGTCACTCCTACCTTGGTGTGTATAGTGCCGCGACCACATGTGCCTCTTGGAGGATGTCGTCTATGCACACTTGCCACTGAAACCTCGCGGCTACTATTTTGTTAGGGTGACTAGTCAAAGGTTAAGTAGTGGAACCCGGTCACACTTCCTCGGTAGAAGTGGTGTGGGCCTTGCAAACCCCGACACTAGGGAACCATGGCTCGGGGGTAAAGTTGTACAATTTCTACAGAAATCTAAAACCTGTTATAACAGTCGAGCACTCGGTCATGAGCAGCCTGGATCCTTCTTGGTTAGTGGTTACTTGGCTTTAATTGGTAAAGGTATTAATTTTGATTAAACACTTATGTAACCAGGTTTGCTTCATCATTAAAAGTAGTAAGTCTTGGTTAATAAAATATGACCAACTAAAATGCTAACCGTTAAACCGAGTCAAGCCTTTGAGCCTTCATATACCCCCTATGTTATACTTGCTAAGCATGGTGCGCTTACACTTGTTTATATCCCGGATGGGTAACACATGTGTGTATTGAGGAGTTCCCCGAAGATGTCTAGGACTTCTAGAGTGCTGGTGTTCACCAGTTGGTGTCCCTGTGGCAGCAAGGGCTTAGCTTTCCGCTTTATGTAATAATGTTGCCAATGAGTAAGACTATGTGAGATGTTTATGATGAATATGCGATGTAATAAAGTACTTTACTTTGATATAATTACAATTTGTGATAATATGTGTGTTTGGACATCCTGGGCGCACATATTTGAGTACTTAGTTTTGTTATCAAAACTGGGTGCGACAAATTGGTAACAAAGCTTAGCCTGACTGTAGTACGATCAGCCTAGTTAGAAATGGACGTTCTTAGGGTCTTGAGCACTTATTTTATTAATTATTTTTCTTATAAAATTATTGCTTATAATCTGCCTAATATCTATTGAGAAAATTATTTTGTTCTAATCCTCATATCTTTTCTTATAGATGTTCCGTACAAAGTGGACAGCTCGCAAACATGTCATCATGCCCAACAAAAGGACAAGGTTCACTCTAGGCAAGCGTGTTCCCCCGCATCTGGTTGAGGCACTGAGAGACATGGAGGAGGAGCCACAAGAGGAACAAACCATGGATGTACCCATGGATGAGGATGCCGAGGAGGAGGCCATGATAGAGGAACCTGTTGAAGATGAGGACACCGAGGAGGAGCCCATGGAGCAAGATGAACAAGAGGATGCTGGTGATCGAGATGATGGAGATAGTTCCGACAGCTCTGACTCGGACAACCATGGCAATGGTAGTGATAATGGTGACAGTGATGGAGATCACCATGCCGCACTTCTGGCAAAGGGTTGGACAGTGGTGATCCATTTTGACATGCATGGTGACGCCTACTACCACCCGAAGCTTCTTACTCTCGCACGTCGTTATCACACCCAGTGTACCGTACAATACCGCACCGAGCATTGGACCCACCCCGACTACATCGGCTTTTGGGAGACTGAAGCTTACATCCGAGAAGGAAGTCGGGTGTGCTACATCCACCGTGGGATCACCGCCAGGACTACCCGCGCAGCAGGTATCCGGGACGCTGCCCGGTAGGCCCTGGTGGTAAACCGCGACCGCCACTTTGCTGATATTGCATGGGAAGAAGACCGCTATCTACCTCGCCGGCGGAGTGGTCAAACAACCTGCAACATCGCTGCACCACTTGGGGTAGGGAACCCTAGGATCCGACCCACCTTGGCATGCTTGGCTCAAGCCAATACTGACTTAGATCGAGTCGCAAATGAGCTAGATGCCCTTAGGAAGGCCTACCTTGAGTTGGCTGTTGAGAACGCCATGTTGAAGCAACAGTAGGGGAGTCATGTTGAGGAAGTACCACTCATCCTTGCGGAGTAACCCCCAAGGAACCATGAGGACCCCAACACCGGCACTAACCTTGACCCTTAGGAGGATTTTCCCCACTTGTAATAAGTACGCATAGAGATGCGAGAGTGTGTTTTTATTTTCTACTGATTGAACAATTGTTATTACGTGAATGCATGTTTGTAATAATGCTTAATGGGTGAGTTGGATTTTTGTCATGATTTCAATGATTGTGGGCATGTCCGCAGTCATTTAGATTAGGGTTAAGGTCTAAGGATAATATGAATAAATAGTTGGGTTTACTTATATCCTGCTGTCCACCCATGTTTCTCCCTCTGAGCAGTCTGCCTTAATATTTGTATATCCTGAGTTCTGGATGGTCTAAAAATACAAAAAAAAATTGAAATAAAATAGACTTCTATATCTTTCATTTGGCTCTGGAACCACCTCAATATCTATTACCGTTTGAGAGATAAAATTGTTACAAGGTGACCTCTCTGCGCAGTCAGAAATTCCAGAACAGTAAAATTTGTCGCCTGTTTTTACCTATGTAAACGCCAGAATTGGAGAAAACGATCTGAATGAAAGTTGTAGGAAAAATTTCCAAGCTTTCCAGAAAGTTAAATTTCACAGTCAGACGTTAAACAGACAGAAAGATATGCTTGTTTTACTTCACTGTGGTGTTAGTGAGGACAGCAGAAAAATACAGAATGCATACTACCTTGTACTCACAACATATGTAATTCCGTACTTGATCAGATGGTATAAATTCCAGCATGTTATATCTCTTGAAAATTAAGTATCTTGGACATATGAGACTCATATTATGTATCTGGTATAGATGGCCAACACTAGGAGGAACAGGAGGGGTGAGGACTTGCCACCACCACCACCACCTCCTACTATGGAGCAACTGATGATGATGCAAACACAACTGCTACAGCAGCTGGCTCAAAATATTCAGAACAATGGAAATGGAAATGGAAACGCACCTCCTCATGTTAGGGACAAGAGAGGAGAATTCTTGAAGGGACATCCACCTGTTTTCAAACACTCCACCGACCCTCTCGAAGCTGATGACTGGCTTCGTGCTATTGAAAGACAACTGGAGATTGCACAGTGTGATGACACAGAGAAAGTGTTGTATGCAGCAGGGCAACTGCAATGAGCTGCCCTTGATTGGTGGGATTTGTTCCGTTTTTGCCGTACAGATGCTGACCCCATAACCTGGATGGAATTCCGTAATGCTTTCCGCTCTCACCATGTCCCTGTTGGGCTAATGAAACTGAAAAAGAAGGAATTTCTCTCCCTCAAGCAAGGAGGTATGTCTGTTGCTGAATATCGTGACAAGTTCATACAATTGTCACGATATGCTCCCACTGAAGTGGAGAACGATGAAAAGAGGCAGGAACTATTCATGGAAGGTCTGAATGATGGGCTCTAGTATCAACTGCTATCCCACACCTTTGCAAGTTTTCAGTATCTGGTAGACAAGGCCTTGGTGATTGAAAACAAACGCCGACAGATGGAAGATAATAAAAGGAAGTTCCAAGGACAACAGTTAGGAAACAACACGCGTACTCGTACCAATCCCTAGCAAGCTTATCCACAGCAACGCTATCAGGGTCAGTCAAGCCTGGTCAATCCTAACCAGCAGCCACAACGTGCACAGCAGCAGCAGTACAGAGCTCCTAACCAACGTCAGCAGCCAGTCAATAATGCTCCCGTAAAAACAAATGTTCCCAATGCTCCACCAAAGAATGGTGCACCAAAAGCACCAAATGCCAACAATGATTACAAATGTTACAGCTGTGGTGAGCCAGGACATTACTCCAATAGGTGCCCCAAGAAGATGGCCCAAAACAAAATCAGAGGAAGGGTAAATCATGTGACAGCCGAGGCGGCACAGGAGGCACCGGACGTGATGCTCGGTATGTTTCCAGTTAACTCAAGCCCCGCTACAGTTTTATTCGATTCCGGTGCATGACATTCCTTTATTGCTCAGTCATTTGTCAAGAAATATGATATACCCATGACTGCTATGAAAAATTCCATGATAGTTAGCTCACCTGGAGCATAAATGCAAGGTACCCTTAGATGCCCTCTAGTGAACATCACCTTAAGGGGGGTAGAGTTTACAGTTAGCCCAGTGGTTTTGAAAACTTCTGGTATTGATGTTTTCTTGGGTATGGAATGGTTGAAACAGAGAAAGGCAGTTATACAATGTGATAGCAAAACAGTTCAGTTAATGACACCTTCAGGCCAGCAAATTGAGGTAGAGGTTAGTATGTCAGCTAAACAATACTACACAGTTAATCAACTGAAGGGGACATCAATAGAGGACATACGAATAGTGAATGAGTATCCGGACGTATTCCCTGAGGAACTGCCAGGTATGCCACCTGACTGTGACATTGAGTTTATAATTGAACTTTTACCTGGAACTGCACCCATAGCTAAAAGACCATATAGAATGGGAGTGAATGAATTAGCAGAACTTAAGAAGCAATTAAGAGAATTGCTAGATAAGGGTTATGTTCAACCAAGTTCCTCACCTTGGGGAGCACCAGTGTTATTCGTAGAAAAGAAAGATGGGACACAAAGACTGTGTATAGATTACAGATCGCTTAATGAGGTTACAATTAAGAACAAGTATCCACTCCCTAGAATCGATGACATGTTCGACCAGTTGAAAGGAGCTTGTGTGTTTTCTAAGATAGACCTTCGGTCTGGTTATCATCAGTTAAGGATAAGACGATCTGATATCCCTAAAACTACTTTTGTGACTCGATACGGACTATATGAGTTTACAGTCATGTCCTTTAGCTTGAAGAATGCACCTGCCTACTTTATGTATTTGATGAACAAAGTATTCATGGAATACCTTGACAAGTTCATAGTTGTGTTCATTGATGACATACTTGTTTTCTCTAAGAATGAGATAGAACATGAGAAACACTTGAGATTGGTGCTGCAGAAGCTTAGGGAACATCAACTCTATGCTAAGCTTATTAAATGTGAATTCTAGTTAAAAGAGGTATCTTTCCTTGGGTACATCATCTCTAACGGAGGGGTAGCAGTGGACCTAAAAAAGGTTCAGGATGTGCTAAGCTGGAAGCCACCTAAAGATGTGAGTGAAATTAGGAGTTTCCTTGGAATGGCCGGGTACTATAGAAGATTCATTGAGGGTTTCTCTAAGTTAGCCAAACCAATGACTGCTCTGTTAGAAAAGAATGCTAAATTTATATGGTCTAAAGAGTGCCAGGCTAGTTTCGAAGAGTTAAAAAAGAAGAGGAAGTGCTTGAGAGCAAGCGCCGCAAGATGGAAGACAAGAAGAGGAAGTATAATTCCTCTCAGCAGCAGGCTGGTGCCAGCCGTCCCCGTTACAACAACCAGCAGGGCCCTCAGTCTCGCCCTGTGTATCAGTCTAGCAACCAAGGACCACAGCAGAATGTCAGGTACAACAACCAGAGTCAGCAGACCAGTCAGCGTTACAACAATAGTCAGGTGCAGCGCCCCGCTAGTCAGGCGCCTCGCCAGAATGCTCCAGCACCATCGGGATCTCGCCAGAACTCCAACACTGTCCCAGTGAAGCCCAATGCCAACGCCACCCCCGCTGGAAATACTTGCTTCAAGTGTGGTCAGCTAGGACACTATGCGAATGCTTGCCCCCAGAGGCAGAAGAACAACAATGGAAGGGTCAATCATGTGAAGCTAGAAACTGCTGAGGAAGCTCCGAATGTGGTAGTTGGTACGTTCCTTGTCAACTCTTGTCCTGCTACCATTTTGTTTGATACTGGAGCATCGCATACTTTTATAAGTGCACAGTTTGTTGAGAAACATAATAGCCACCTGTACCATGCAAAACACCATGATAGTTAAATCTCCTGGGGAAAGAAGCATACTAATACTTTGTGTCCAGGAATGAGCATTAAAATAAGGGGGGTAGGGTACTATTCAGTGTGCCGAGAAGACAGTGGCTCTAACAGCACCTAGTGGGAATAGAATTGAGGTCAGAGTTTCTATGTCACCTAGCAGTGAAGGGACAGTGTATCATGTGAGCAGTGGGTCAGTAGAGGATATTCGAGTCGTGAAAGAATTTCTTGATGTGTTTCTAGAGGACTTGCCAGGTATGCCACCTGAACGTGAGATTGAATTTGTTATTGATTTATTACCTGGTACTACACCCATATCTAAGAGACCTTATAGAATGGCTATTAATGAGTTAGAAAAACTTAAGAAACAATTAAGGGAGTTACAGTCTAAAGGGTATATACGTCCTAGTTCCTCACCCTAGGGAGCTCCAGTTATCTTTGTAGAGAAGAAGGATGGGACACAAAGGATGTGTGTAGACTATAGATCTTTGAATGAGGTCACAATTAAGAACAAATACCCATTACCTAGAATAGAAGACTTGTTTGATCAGTTGAAAGGAGCTTGTGTGTTTTCTAAGATAGATCTGAGATCAGGTTATCACCAGTTGAGAATTAGACCTAGTGATATTCCAAAGACTGCATTCACCACCAGATATGGACTTTATGAGTATACAGTTATGTCTTTTGGGTTAACTAATGCTCTAGCTTACTTTATGTATCTGATGAATAAAGTTTTTATGGAGTATTTGGATAAGTTTGTGGTAGTCTTTATTGATGATATCTTGATCTACTCCAAGACTAAGGAAGAACATGAGGAACACCTGAGACTTGTGCTGTAGAAGTTGAGGGAACATCAGCTCTATGCCAAATTGAGTAAGTGTGACTTCTGGTTGAAGGAAGTATCGTTTCTGGGTCATGTCATATCCAACGGTGGAGTTGCTATTAGTCCGAAGAATGTGGCAGATGTTCTTAAGTGGAGTCCACCTCAAACAGTTGGAGAAATTAGGAGTTTTCTTGGAATGGTTGGTTACTATCGGAGATTCATTGAGGGATTTTCTAGTATTGCTAAGCCAATGACTTCTCTATTAGAAAAGGGTAAACCATTCAAGTGGAGTGAACAGTGTCAGGCTAGTTTCGAGGAGTTGAAGAAGAGGTTGACTACTGCACCAATTCTGACTTTGCCTGATGTGACCAAAAGTTTTTCCATCTATTGTGATGCTTCCAAGCAAGGTTTGGGATGTGTACTGATGCAAGAAGGAAAGGTGATTGCCTATGCATCCAGACAGTTGAAGAAACATGAGGTGAATTATCCAACTCATGATCTTGAGTTAGCAGCCGTGGTCCATTCTCTAAAGATCTGGAGGCATTATATTCTGGGTCATAAGTGTGACATTTACATGGATCACAAGAGCTTGAAATACATCTTCACTCAAAATGACTTGAACTTGAGGCAGAGGAGATGGTTAGAATTGATAAAGGATTATGAATTGGAAATCCATTACCACCCTGGCAAAGCTAATGTAGTTGTTGATGCTTTGAGTAGAAAGAGTCAAGTGAATATGTTGGAAGCCACAGAGTTACCAATGGAACTGCTGACAGAATTTGAATATCTCAATTTGGGGTTTGATGCCAACACCCAAGGTACTTCTATGGATATAGAACCAACCCTTGAGCAAGAGATCAGGAAGGGTCAAAAAGAGCATGAAGAGATTAAAAAGATACTTAAGTTGCTAGAGGAAGGTAGATCAGCCGGATTCAAAGTTGATCAGTAAGGAATTGTTTGGCTCAAGGACCGATTGTGTGTACCTGATATTTAGAGAATCAAGGATGTGATACTGAAGGAGTGCCATGAGTCTGCTTACTCTATTCATCCTAGAGGTACTAAGATGTACCAGGACAAGCAAAATTATTGGTGGCCTGGTATGAAGAAAGATATCGGTGAATATGTGGCGTTGTGTGACACTTGTCACAGAGTGAAGGCAGAACATCAAAGGCCACCAGGATTGTTACAACCTTTGAAGATACCTGAATGGAAATGGGATGAGATCAGCATGGACTTTATAGTGGGATTGCCTAGATCTCAACGAGGTTATGACTCTATATGGGTTGTAGTAGATCGGTTGACCAAGGTAGCTCATTTCATTCCGATCAAGACTACCTACCATGGAGGGCAGTTAGCAGAAAAGTATATGGAACGAATTGTGTGTTTGCATGGGGTCCCTAAGAGGATTGTGTCTGATAGGGGTACACAGTTTACATCAAAGTTTTGGGAGAAGCTACATGATGCTATGGGAACAAAACTTAGATTTAGTACAGCTTACCACCCTCAGTCTGATGGTCAGACAAAGAGAGTCAACCAAATAGTGGAAGATACGCTAAGGTCTTGTGCTTTGCAATATCGGGATAGTTGGGATACTAGTTTGCCCTATGCTGAATTCTCCTATAACAATAGCTATCAGACTAGTCTTAAGATGTCTCCTTTTGAGGCCATGTATGGAAGAAAGTGTAGGACTCTGTTTTTCTGGAACCAGACTGGTGAAAGGCAAGTGTTCGGCCCTGATTCGTTGAGAATAACTGAAGAGAAAGTTCCGTTCATCCGTCAAACTCTAAAGGCTGCTCAGTCTAGACAGAAAAGTTATGCAGATGTGAGACGAAGGGAACTTGTGTTTCAGGCAGGTGATTATGTATACTTGAAGGTGTCTCTGATGAGAAGTCTAAAGAGGTCAAAAGTCAAGGGAAAGCTAGCTCCAAGATATGTTGGTCCTTTTAAGATTTTGGAAAGGAAAGGAGAAGTGGCTTATCAGCTTGAGTTGCCTGCTAGTCTATTCAATGTGCACAATGTTTTCCATGTCTCTCAATTTAAGAAATGTTTGAGAGTTCCTGAGTAACAGTTGCCACTAGAGGAATTGGATTTACACGATGATCTAACCTATGAAGAGAGCCCTATTAAAGTTTTGGAAATAGCAGAGAGCATTACCAGGAGTAAGACTATCAAGATGTGTAAAGTACAATGGAAACATTATTCTGAGGAAGAGGCAACCTGGGAAAGAGAAGATGATCTGATATCAAAATACCCTCAGTTATTCTCTGGTTCATCCTAATCTCAAGGACGAGATTCTTTTCAGGGGGTAGGTTTATAACACTCCAAGATTTGAATTTCAAATTTTAGTTTAAATTTGATTTAATTTTGGCACAGTTTGAATTTTTGGGTAATTATTAAAAAAATTACAAAATAAATAAAATTAAATATAAGGTAGAAACATGTTTGAAATGCATTCATGCTGCTGCATATATTTTTTTTTGACTTTATTTATTGCTTGTTTGAGCTTGGTATAATTTTTTGGAGGCAAGGAAGAAATAGTAAATCACTTTGTATTTGAAATAAAAAGAAAAAGGGCATAACCATCTATCTGGGCCGGCCCTCTCCTTTCTTTCCCCTCCTCAGCCGAGCGACCCCTCTCTTCCCCTTTCCCCCCTGTGCGCCCGCACTGCCGCTTGGGCCGCGCGGCCCAGCAGCGGCCCAGCCACCCTGCTCGCCCGCGCCGTCGGGCGCAGCCCAGCGCGCGCGCCCCCGCTCCCGCCGCCCGCTGACGCATGGGCCCCGCAGTGGGACCCGCCGTTGTCTCCCACCTCCGGCCGTTTCAAAAACAAACGGCACCGCCGCTCTGGTTTCCGCGCGTGGCGCCCTTATTCGAGCCGCACGCGCTCCGATGTTCGTCTCCCTATAAAAAGGACGTCGTACCCGCGCCCCGCACCCCTAGAAAACCCTAGCTCCGCCACCGAAATCCTAAGCCGCAGCGCCACCGTCGAGTTCGTCGAGCTCCGCGCCGCCACCCACCTCCATGCCGTCGTCCTTTCGCCAAGGTAAGCCGTGCATCGTGTCCACCGCGTCAAGCCGGCCTCGCCGGTGTCCTCAGGCCTTCCGCCTCGCCCCGTAGGGCCGCACCCGTGACCTCGCCGGCGGCGACCATGGCGCTGCCGTCACAGCTCGCCGCGCCACCGCAACCAAGCCCCCCTCCCTCACCGTGCGCGCCCTGCCCCCGCAGGTGCGGTCCACCGTGGACCGCGGCTCAGCGCCCCCGCGCACGGTCCACGCCGCCCGCCATGGACCGGGCCAATCCCGCCGCGCCGCATGGCCGGTCAGCCGACCGGCCGCAGTTGATCCCTGTGTTTTTTGCGAAAAACCCCCTGCCTTTATTTAAAACTAACTTGCGGTCCAGCGTAGTTTAGGTTTTATTTAATATATGCCCCTAGTTTTACAATTTAGCCCCTACAGCCGTTAGAGTTTATATATTTAGTCCAAATCTCTTTTAAAATTCAGTTTTAATTAATTTAAATACAAAAAATAGTTCATTTAATTCATAGAATTGCCACCCAGCTTGTTTCAGCCATAACTTTTGCGTTTTAGCTCCGATTTAGGTGATTCTGATCGCTATAGTTTCGTATCGATGAGTAGAATACTGTAGTGCAGTTGCTTTCTATTTTTGAATGCTTTGGTGTACTGTTCCTAATTAAGTTTGTTTGCTTGCATGTATTGCTTCTATGTGTGATGTTTGTCGCGTATAGCCAACGAGACGCTCGTAAAGGAAGAGGAGCAGGATCCCACTAAGTTCGAGCAACCCAACTTCGATCAAGGCAAGTGCAGACACCATTTGATCATTTTGAACCTACTCATTAATGTCATTTACTTATCATGTATGTGTCCAATGAATGCAAGCCCTAAGGACCTGACTAGCTTTACTTACTATTCCTTGTTCACTTGGGGTTATGTATATGGGAAGACTAGGGTTATAGTAGTGATGCTTAGCTGCTCTACTCATCTCATACACGTGCCTAAACAAGTAATACTCTCTACTCAACTTGATGCTTAAACTGTGCTGAACCTTTGGTCACTGCGGTGATAACGATGTTGGATGCTTATGTGCATCGTGATGATGGTGGTGACAGGGGGAGCGGGTACTGTTGGTGGTCCGGTTGTTGGGCGTACCCATCTCTGCTCTCCGTAAGGACTTAGTCATAGAGCGGCCCCCTGAGACATACAGTGCAGCTCCAAGCCATATGGCTCTGGCTTGACTAATTAGTAGGAACTCCACTATTAGGGTGTTACTTTTTGGGTAGGCTTGAGGAAGTAACTTAGGTAATGGATATTAAGATGTCGGTTGATCGGTACGCCATGGCTATGGGTATCGACTGCCGAGCGCCCCGGCCAAAACTTGCGAGTGGCATCCTATTAGTTGGACCCTGTGAAAGGTCTCGTAGTGAGACCCTGTCTGGTCACCTTGGTAGTGTTTTGGGGAGTCATGACCCCGGGTAAGTGGGAATCAGGACTTGGAGTGAACGTGCACACCTCTACAGAGTGTAAAACTGATATATCAGTCGTGTTCACGGTCACGAGCGGCCCAGACTCTCACATGATGAGCAAATTGGATTCACATGATACTTGGAGATGGAACTTGTTTGAGGTGGCTACCTCGTGCTTTGGTGGAATGGCTATTCCGTGTGGGCAGGATTGCTATCATGTGTTCTTAATTGGGGTTAATCCCTGGACTACAATAACTATTAGGATAGTCATTTAAAAGATGCTATATACAACTTACACTAATTAAGTTGAGTTTATACTACTCACAACTAGAGATAGGTTGTTCTAATAATAGAGTTATGATTAAAAGCGATCAACTAAAATGCTACCGCAGTCAAACCAAGTTAGCTTTACCTTGTTTTAAGCCTTGCATGTCATTACTTTCCGTCTGTGCTTGCTGAGTTCGACATGAACTCACCCTTGCTATAATCATTAAAGGTTGCTCGGACGATCCAGAGTACAATTGTGACTTTCCTGCTGAGTCGCCTGGTTGTTAGGCTCGTGTGATTCTACCGTCGACCTTCGTGTGGCAAGGTGGTCCTGCTACGCCGACGTGATTTAGTTCACCTTTCATTTATGGAGCAATTTAGTTTATGCTTCCCGTTCGCACTTTGATCATATGGCTTGTAATAATGATACTTTATACTCATTTATGTAATTCGTTTGAACACTGTGTTTTGTACCATTGATGATGTCGATCCATGTGTGTGAATTTGAGATCCTGACGCACATGTGATTTGGCACCCGAATGCTCTTTTACATCCGGGTGTGACACGGCATCACGTTACGGCTGACCCCTTCATCGATCTGGCGCCTCGCATCTTGGATCTGGTCGCGGATCCTCGCGAACTAACAGCACATCCAAGGCATGGATCGTTGGAGGTTGGTTCTTCATGGGATGCCACTGTGCTCCAACTCGCAAACAGCACCCGCGCCACCTCTCAATCTCCCAGCGGCAGAGAGGGGGGAAAGGAGACAGGGAGATTAGGTTTGCGGTAGTTATGCGGAGGAACGCCCATGGAGGAGGTGGAGGAGCGACGACGGCGAGCCAGGATGGGCACGCGGTGATACGCGAGGCGCATGCATCGGCGCCTAGAAGAGAAAGGAGAGAGAGAAATGAGGATAGGGTTAGGCGGAGGCAGGTAGGGAGCTCTCGGGTTAGGTGGGGGGCTCTCTGCAAAATTTATGTCAAGGATTTACATGAAAAATATTCCAACGTGTGCATCGTTTCAGAACGATTGACTGGACTGCGGGTTAGTTTCAAAATAATCAGAGGGCTTTTTTGCAAGATAAGCAAAGACACGTGTCGGTGCTCTGAGAAGCCACCAATGCTCTGAGCTCTCTCGTGTGAGCAAACCTGAGCAGTCTTTAATCAACTCGGATTTACAGTGGAATTGAGAATCCTACTACGTTGTGGTCGAGTCGGACTCGTCCTCTCCAACTCCAAATCTGCTCGGACTCGGCCTCCGTCCAGCAACTTTGAGGCATCACCACGCAGGACGCCGTCGAATTTTGTGCGCCGCCTCCCTCCCAGTTCACCGATCTGCACCTGCCACGCTGAAGAGTTTCCTTCTCTTGTCCGAGTCTGACAACGGCACGTCGACTTTTGCGTGTTCAGAAAAAGACAACGGCTCATCGACTATACCGCTTCCTCAATCCTCAGGAAGGCCGTCGCGGACGTAAAAAATAGAGTGCGACCGGGAAAACGGTTCACGTGTATCTGCGCTGCACATAATCCTTCGATTTTCATCATTATTATCGTGTCACGCAGAAAAGGGGGAAAAAGCAAGAGCGCGCGCAGCAATCCGATCATCACCCCGGTGAACGGGCAGCAGCCGCAGGTAGAGGCCCTGGTCTCCAAAAACAAAAACACATGACAAATGCGAATGGTCTCCAAGGTCAGAACGTTAGAAAAAATATAATCCATTTGTCTGTACTCCGATGCAAAAGAAACAGGAGCCGGACTTTGTAGCTACAATTGTATACTCCGTATCATGGAGTAAGTCAGAGTGCACGTCAACAAGTACATAAATTCTGACAGGAACAAGAGATAGATTACTCAGCATCCGTATACAATTCGCTCAGCGTCGAGCGCTTGATAAGCATATATCCTGACGGTCCAAAGGCACAGCCCAAAAAAAACAAAACAAAAGAGAAAACAAAAAAAAAATACTGCACTAGCTATAATACCTGAATCATACGGTAATGAATCGCAACTTCATCATAACTACCAGCTTGGAAAACTCAAAACGAGGCCACTTGCAGCTAAACTCAGCGGTCCTGTAGAATTCATTATCCACAGAAATTTCTTTCTTCGTGGCAACAAAGAATTAGGCAAGAGTGCACTTCACCTTACTCGATCTTGACCGATGAGTAAATCAGCCTTGTGAACAGGAAGCACGCATAGAATCCGATTGTGCCGGTCAAGGCAAAGAAGGCATATGAGGCAATGAGCATGTAACCAAAGTACAGAACTGCTGAGACAAACTTGGTGATCTCAAGCTTTGTGAAGAAATAGAAGGTTGCATACAAGAAGAGGTAGAGTGCAGAGGAACCAGATGTCAGGTATGACCTCCACCACCACAGGTAATCCTCGCTGCAGAGCTGGAAGTAACATAGCACAATCGAGATCTCAGCACATGTCACGATGAGAATCAGGAACACAAGGAAGAGGAACCCAAAGATGTAGTAGAACTGGTGCAGCCAGATGGAGGTAAGGATAAAGAAGAGTTCGATGAACACAGCACCAAATGGAAGGATCCCTCCAATTAGAATCGAGAAGATTGGGTTCATGTACCAGGCCTGCTCAGGGATCTGCCTTGGTATCTTGTTTGTCTTCACTGGATCTTCAATGGTAGGTTTCTTGAAGCCAAGGAAGCTTCCAACAAAAACCAAAGGTACTGAGATACCGAACCAAAGGAGGACAAGGGCAAACATTGTGGTGAATGGAACAGCACCTGAAGACTTTTGCCCCCAGATAAGAGCATTCAAGAAGAAGAAAATAGCAAACACACTGCCAGGGAAAGTGAAGGCTGTCCTCAAGGCAATGTTCTTCCATTCTGAGCCCTTGAACAACTTGTAAAGACGTGAAGAAGAGTAGCCAGCAAGCAACCCCATGAACACCCAGAGCAGGAGCATGGCTGTCATCAGTCCACCCCTGTTCGATGGAGAAAGGAAGCCAAGAACCGCAAATACCATAGTGACAAGCAGCATGCCAAAGAATTGGACACCGGTGCCGACATAAACACAGAGCCAGTCTGAGTTTGATGGAGGCCTGAAAACATCACCGTGAACAAGCTTCCATCCTGTCTCCTCCTGGGCCTCTTCCTGAGTCTCAAGTTGGTTATACTTGGAGATATCCCGGTAAAGGGTACGGAGCATGATCATCGCAACCATTCCAGAAAGGAAGAGGACAATCATGAGAGAATTCACAATTGAGAACCAGTGGATCTGATCATCTGTCATCAATAGATAGCTGTCCCACCGAGATGCCCACTTGATGTCACTCTCCTACAAATTCACAGTAATACTCAGAAATGAGCAAACACACACTATTCATGCTCCGCATAGAGGACACTTAGTACTACAGCTACTACAATCAATTTTGCAATACAAAAAGAATCAAGCATAGTTCTAACCTTGAAATCCACATCATAAGTAAATATGATATCCTTGCCAACTTCAACCTCCTGAGGAGACTCAGATGAGGTAATAATACGTTGAGCATGAGGATCACACGTTGTCAGGCGGGTCTTCTTATCATTCCATTGCCCTTCATATTCATGCTTAACGCTGCAGCATGAGTCATAGTTCTGTGGTTAGATATTAACAAGTAGGATAATGTCTATATTTAACTACAGCTATTTCATTCCAAACAATGTACCTGTATGGTTTCACTTCAAAGGCCACAATCCTGGAAATATCTCTTTGCTCATCCCTGTGATATTTCACCGTAAAAGATAGATGGTTGTGGATGAAGTATTTTTCATCCTTGCTCTGCCAAATATATGAGACGTGCATCACATGAGATTATGCATTAATACAACATTCGGGCAACAACGTGTCATAGCCACTTACCCCTGAATATTTTCCTTTGGCCCCAACATGGAATCCATGTTGATAGAAATAAGCACCTTCTTGATCCACTCTTTGAATAGGAACAACTAAAGGTAGGTTGTCAAGAATCCTGTCAATTTAGAGAAATTATGTTTCAACAATTGACAGACATGAATAAACTGGTCATGGATCAAGCAGCAAAATTATTGACGTACATGTTAACACGGTACTCATCTTCAATCTTCTCCTTGAGAAGCTTTGCTTCTTTCTCCCCAACAGATATCTTGCAGACTATTTGACACATCTGAGGCTCCCTCATTTCAAACTGAAAAAAGGAAAATGCTCAACAGTCAAACTAGTGCCTAAGGTGACAAAAACTGATCAGATAAACCAATTTACAGTGAAAGAACAAACCGTATAGGGAGAGTTTTCAATGCGATCTCCACGAAGAACTTCACCGAGATTTTCCGCACTGTCAACTATGGTATCCGGCTTGCAGAATGGGAGAGAATAGTAAGAGTATGGAAGTTGTGTCTTGATTGAGGTCAGCTTGTTGACTTTCACAGGAAGTGGATCTTTCTGTAATGATATGTAAAATGCAGTGATTCTTATAAACATTAATTAATGTAGCAACATTTTAAGGAATAAGACAGCATGAGGCCACCCATGCTATTAAATATTTCAAACAGCACTAACATGAATATATCAACTAAAGACAAATGCTGATAACAAGTAGCAAGACAATAGGTCAGATACTGACAAACAGACAAATATAACAACTACTGTCAGGATCACAGTGTGAAAACTAGGTTCTTCACAGGTACTTAGATTTAATTCAACAAAATCAATGAAAACTACATTCCAGAACAGAATTGAACAGAACAGTTGCCATAACTAGTACTGTATATCGCAATCAACAACGACTAATATTAAAAATGTAATAACAACCTAATATGTTGTCGCCGAAGGACTCAGACACTCGCTAATGTAAAATTTTACAGCTCCACGTTCTCGTAGGTGGCACACTCTGGGTCTTTCAGGGTGAAAGCACATCTCCGTCGTTTTAGTCTATATCACGCATCCACCCGCGATGAGAATCTCACACGGAGAACGTGAAGGGAGAAACACATACGCAGCTTTTTGCACGGCTCATAGAAACGAAACATTCTCAGGGCTACCCATTGCGTGGACTGTGGAGAGCCAGAATCGTCGCGAACACACGCAGCCAGATCTCGATGCGGCTTGCCCGCGTGTTCGCAGATCTGGGGCGACCGACAGCAGATCCGAACCGCACGCGATCCCCAAACACACAAAGCGGTAGGGACGAGATCTCGAGTCAGGAGGGAGAAGCGGAGGCGAGGTGAGGCAAAGGGGTGGGCCGCCTTACGCGTACCTTCTCGAAGTCATTGGGCGCGACGCCGGGTAGGTAGAACCCTGCTGCCGGTGGCGCGAGCGCGACGATGCAGAGTGCGGCGAGGGCTACGGCCCACGCCGACGGCGCCATGCCGGTGTTGCGAGCAGGCGAGGGGAGTGGCAGGAGAGATCTCGTGGCAGGAACGCTCGAGGCTCCCCGGCCGCGGGGGGAGAGTGGAGACGAAACGGAGGAAGAAGAATGAGATGGCGCTTTTCCGCTGCGTTGCGCCAAGAGGTGATGGTGGTTTAATGGAGGTGGGCGCAGGGGCATACGCAGCGGCACGAGCGTTGCGCGGCCAACCCAGACTATCTGTACTGTTGCCGCCAGGTGGGTCCGATACGTGTAATCTGGCAGTGTGGTCCCACCATTCAGTGAGGGTAGAAAAGGCTTGTGGCGAGACAGCCCGTGCGCCTAGTTCCACGTCGCTTCTTTTTACCGGCTCGGTGAATTTCGATAACGGAGCTTGTTTATAGTTCACTCAGAGATAAAAAAAAAATTTAAAATTTTTTATTATATCGAATTTTACGATATATACATGAAACATTAAATATAACTAAAAAATAAAAATTAATTATATAGATTGTCTATAAATTACTAGATAAAATTTTTAAGCTTAATTAGTTTATAATTAAATAATATTTGTTAAATAAAAAGAAAATGCAACGGCACCCAAAATTAAAAATGAACTGAACAAGGCATTGGTTACTTCAAGGTGCACTTCGGGTGGTCCTACCTGTCAGTAAAGTACAAATTTTAGTGACGAAGAAAACCTTTACACTGACACCAGGGCCCGACTATTTGCTAGCACGTCGGTCCGACTTTTTCTGTGGTTGCGCTGTACAGGTGTTGGGTTGTTGTAGCAAGCAGTGTCGTGGGACTGGAACATCTCACCTACGTGACAACGCTTGTGCCGTGCCAAACGATTCGGGCAGGTGGGGCCCGCGCATGCAAAAGGGGTCAAGGAGGGCCCATGCGTCAGCGGGTATGTTAGGTGCACGCCACGGAAAGAAAAGCGAGTTTGGTGCGTGTGTGTTTGTTGGGGGTGGTGGCAGGAGCACCCACGGGCACGACCAGAAGAAGAGCACAGCAGCCGGCCAGCCTTGTTTAGTTGGCAAAATTTTTAGATTTTGGCTACTGTAGCAATTTTGTTTTTATTTGACAAACTTTGTGCAATTAAGGAGTAACTAAGCTTAAAAGATTCATCTCACAGTAAACTGCGTAATTAGTTTTTATTTTTGTTTATATTTAATGCTCCATACATGTGACTAAAGATTCTATGTGACGGAGAATCTTGAAAAATTTTGTGAACTAAACAAGGCCAACCCAGCACCCGTTTTTTTCTCCCACTCACAATGGAGACTCTATCATAGAGTCTAAAGTTATTTATTACCTCGAACAATGTGGACTTAGAGTCTAAATCAACATTGTTCGAGGTAATAGAATAACTTTAGACTTTATAATAGAGTCTGCATTGTGAGTGCCCTAAGTCATCGAAGAAAATATTATTAACTAATTTATTATGATTGCTTAATTCTCTCCTAAACTCTCCGCCGGCTTCCAGGCCGAGAAGCAGGGGTCACGTCGTCTAAAAAAACGCTGGCCATCGGATCTTTCAGTGAACGCTCCAGATTGATCGAAGCAGATTTCGCCCGAAGCAGCTTCTGCGGCTCCTCCTTCGCTTCCATCGGCTCTCTCTCTGCTTCTCTCAGTGTTGTGCGGCTTCTGCTCTGGAGTCATCCCACCAAATATATACGGCGGCTCCAGATTCTCTTTCCCGATCCTTCCACACCCAAAAAAAATCTAACCCCGACGCGTCTCCTCTCCCGTTCGCGGTTCGCCTCTCCCTGCACCACCGCCGCCCTCCTCCCCTAGCCCCGGCGGTGGCCGTCGCAGGCTATGGAGTGGCGTGTTTGGGACCCGACGGTGGCCGCAGGCACGCCTTCCCCCGTCATTGCCTCCTCCCATTGGTCTGCGTGTTCTTGATGAAACCCTAGCTTCCTGTTCTCGATGGCCCCGGCGGCGTCGCGAGCCACACCTGGCGGCACAAGCGCGTGGCGCGGCTGACCCCGGCTATGCGTGGCCTCTTTCTCGCTGACGGCGGCGGCGGCTCAGCTCGGGTCGGTTCCTCCCTTCTCTTCTTATTTCTCCCATTCTCCCCTACCTTTGACTCGCTCCCCCTTAGTTGTGGATGGCGATTTGTATTCAGATGGATTGTCCGCATCAGCTGCCTCCCCTACCTCCACTTTGTTGCGTTGCCAACATGGCTGCTCTGCTTGTTGCGGAGCAGGATGTGGCTCAGGTGCATGGCGCCCCTCCTTCGACAGCTGGGGTAGCCATGCTAATGTTGGATCTGTCGCGGCTCATCAGTCACATGACGCATCTTCCATGAGAGGTGAGTAGGGCCGTCACTCTATCACTCCATATTTTTTTTCTCTTCACGTGTATATAGTAATTATATCTGGTGTGGTTATTTTAATTCTTTCGAATTTAGCATTGAATTACAGAACAAATGACGGAGGCCATGAACTATATGATCTATGGTGGTGATTACTATTACTTCTTGAAATTCATTTTGGATTCGTAATTTTTTTTAATAAATAGTCCAATGGTCTAATTGATTTTTTTCCCCTCCAGAGAATGCCATGTACTCCCTTTTATTTGTCTACGACTTGATCCGGAATGCTCAGGACAATCGACCAATAAATGACTCATTCATGGTGGGAATAGAGTTCAAATTAGTTGCCATTGATCAATGGTAGGTAGACTTAAAGCAGCCATTTTCTATATTATCAGTTGTTCAGATTGTCTTTTCATCCTTGACAAAGAATATTACTGAAGAAAAGACATTGCCTGAAAATTTACATGTCATAAGAATTAATTAACTATTTCAAATATTGCCATTTAATATTTTTGCGGCACATGAAATTAGCTTCAGAGATAGATAATAATCTTATTCAATTGAAAAGCCAAAACATCTTACAATTTGTAGCGGAGAGAGTAGCTTACAAGGTGGATAGGATGATTTGTGTACAACCATGCTACTAATTGGTATCTTTTGAATCAAAGTAATGCATATTAGATTTTTTATGGTCATAGAAGTTTTCTGCCATCTCATCTATGAATGTGAGAGAAGCCATTTGTAATGTGGGATTTGGCTATCGGTAGGATTGAGGTCTGTGCCAAGATCATTTTCTCAGACATCTTAGCAGGCAATCATATTTACAGTTACTAATGATGGTTCAACAGTTCAGCAGTTGCATCTTAAAGTTTGCTCTGGGTAGGTTTGCTTAATGTGATTGATGTTGTTTCTTCCATTTTCAGTTATGCAAAGGATCGATGAGTTTGTGGGCATTGCACAGTTGCTGGTCCTGTGTGTGCTGAGGTCAGATTACTTATTGCCTGAGTTATTTATATCACTTCCTTAGCGCATTGGTCAAATAACACAGAAATGCTGAAACTGACATTTCCCTGTACATGTCTTTACCTATTATCTTTACATAGATTATATGGTTGCAGCACTTGGAACTCAGAACATTTCCTTGTTACCCATGTTATAGTATTTTCTCCTATGTGTTTGTCGTTATTAGAACACACCTTTTCTTTTTTGAGTAATTTTTTCAGGGTCCTTTGTGATGGGAAGTATGGGTTTTTGTTTTTGTTCAACCAAACTATGATTATTAGAAATTTAGAGTAGCCATAGTTTTTTCTAGACAAAGACCCATTTTCATTTATTTGTGATTGTGATCTATTCCTTTCTTGTTTTGTCACCACCTCTAATAACCTATCATCCATGTTAGAATTTTAGGCAATATCACTTTTCCAAGTTGCTTTCAGAATATATGCAGGATGTTGTCACCGAATATTGTTTGCATTGTGCATGGTTTCAGAACCATGTCCTGCATTCAGCATGCATCAATAAAGTGGTCATTGCAAACCATCCCATTCTTTTTGCCATATTTTATTTTAGCAACCTACTAAACACCATGGTACTTGAAAAGAAAAATATCACTCTGTTTTCTTTATTTGAAAATACCACTCATGTTCCTCATGCTTTCAAATATAGATTTCTACTTTTCTTTCAATCCCTGCCCTTTTCATTCATTCCTACGAGAAAGATGGGAAATAAGAAACGAGAGACAAAATTGGATATTTCAAAACAACAGAGAATTTGAGTGCCATCTTCCCAGGTAGAGTATTGAGTAGTGTTTTCCTCCAAATTTTGTTTCTTTGGAGTGGCACAACCGCACAGATCCACTCCTGTCTCTCTGGCGTCTCTGGAAACAATCCTTTAGGACCACCTATTCTTTGCTAATTGATGAACTTTACTGCAGACAGGTGTGGTGTTCCTAAAATGTCATACATATGTCCTGCCAACACTTACTCCAGCTACACATAATTCTCAGACCTATGGTTCACCCAGATATGTTGCAGGCAGTCTAAGTAGCAAAATGTACTCACATGTTGAGACTCTTGAGGTTATGCCGTTTTCCTTACTAATTTGGTTGAGTTCTCACCTGTCTCGTGATTTCAGCAGAGTTTCCCTTCCGTTGCAGTTTAGGAGATTTTAAGCAGATCCAAAATGTGATGAGCCTACGGAATGATATGGTGTATGGTTTAAATCCATCTGATTGAACGGGTATGAAAGAATTATCTTCTCAAATTTATTCTCGCCATCGTATTGTTCTTTAATTGATGTCGTTGACTGACCTCTTAAATTTGTTTGGCCATGGCCTATTGAAGATGAAGTTAGCACAGATCTTGTCAGCCAGTGTCGCTGAAATCAACAAACTTCTGCAGTTTGTGAGTTTACAAATCTAACGTTGGTTCCGAGCACATGCCCTATTTCCAAAGATTACATTGTCAAACACTTTGGTTGTCCGCAAGTGCTTTTGGTTCTCCTGTTTGTTTGAGTTTTCAATACAACTACATACAGAGGTTGTTCTTTGAACTCAAGTGGAATACATGTAAGGCTAAAGAATAAATACAACAAAGGTCATTGTATTCTTGCTTTAGAAATCCATTTAATATTTTTTTTCTTCTTCTGCACAGAATAGTTCCTGTTTTTATCCACTTTACTTCAAGCTCTGTCAGATCCTCTCGGTACTTTAGGTCAAAATGTTCAGCCACCATATGTATGCAACATGTACAGAATAAAATGTCAGCAACCATCATGTATGAACATATGTACCTGTGAACTTTATCTATGTACTCTTAAACTTTTAGATGGTGCAGCCACGCTTCACCATGCTGCATATTTCTCTAGCGTTTTCTTGTGAACTCCATAGCCATGTCAGTTTATATTACATTCTTTCTATGCCTTATGATATATATGACAAACTTTGAACGGTCAGTTTATACTACATTCTTTCTATGACTTATGATATATATGACAAACTTTGAAAGGTCAGTTGGAAAATCTACAGAATTTCACATGCACAGGCGCGCCATCGCGCGCATTTCACTAGTATCTAATAAATTCGGCTAACAAACAAGCTGACCATCGGCAACTGACGCACGGGGCACGTTGAATATGGAGACAGACTCTGGCCTTGTTTAGTTTACTCTGAAAACCAAAAAGTTTTCAAGATTTCCCGTCACATCAAATATTGTATCACATGCATGAAACATTAAATATAGACAAAAACAAAAACTAATTACACAGTTTAGCTGTAAATCACGAGATGAATCTTTTAATCCTAATTAGTCCATAATTTGATAATATTTGTCATAAACAAACGAAAGTGCTACAGTACCGAAAACTTTTCACTTTTCGAAATTTTTTGGCAAAAATATCGAGACAACTCTGTCGGTGGCCATTGGCGACGAGCCGACGGCCCGCTCGGCCACTCCGATGGACCTTTGAGACTGGCTACGCACGCCATGATAGGTAGGAGCAGTGTCTTCATTCCCTGCTGGAGTGCTGGTACATGCTGATTGGATCCGCATGATTTTTTTTAACTTCTATCATATTAAATATGACACATACATAGAGTACTAAATATATATTATTTTATAAAACTAAAAACACAGCTAAAAGATAATTTACGAGATAAATCTTTTAAACTTAATTAATACATAATTAGATATTAATAATCAAATAAAATGAAAATACTACCGTAAACATTAAATTTTAATAATCAAATAGAACAAAAATACTACTGTAAATATTAAATTTTAACACCTCTAACCAAACATCCTAGTATGTACCAGAGGTTTTTTTTTACAAGGACCTGTACCAGATGTTAGAGGAGGCTTCCAAATGCTGGAGATCGAAACCAACCATTTCCCAATGCATTGACTTCGATAGTGGAAACGACTCTGGCTGCACATCTAGCTAGGGGCTGTTTAGGTCTCGTTTGGGCCTTCTTTACTTCTCAAAAATTTTTAAGATTTTTCGTCACATCGAATCGTACGACATATGCATAAAACATTAAATATAGAAACAACAATAACTAATTACATAGTTTGACTGTAATTTACGAGACGAATCTTTTGAGCCTAGTTATCTCCTACAACTAAAAAGACTAAAGAGTGGACATTTTTTTGGTGCAACAATCCACCTTCGTCCTGTCCTTCTGCCCGTGCGACCCCGTCTATGCCGGCTTCATCGCGTCCCCTGCGGTCCCACACGGCCACACCCCACCCAGTAGGAAGGTAACTCCACCATAGGAACGCATCAAAAAAAGGAAGATTTCCTCCCAATCCCCAGGCGATCTCCTTCCCTGGTCCCGATCTTCACCAGCACCTGGCCACCACCTCCGCCCCGCGTCCGGCGTCCCTCACTCTAAACCCTCGCCGCGGCATCGTGCGGTGCAGCCCCCGGCACCCAGAACCCACACCTTCGCGATTGCGACTCCGCGAACAGGATCACAGAGCAGCGAACGATGGCTGCTAGCCTTGCACCTAGGGTTGGAGCAGCGCAGACGGTGGCGGCGAGCAACATCTGGGATCCGGCTGAGTCGCCTAGCAAGGGAGCAGCGTAGGCAGCCGACACTCTGGTCTTTGGCAGCGGCAGAGCAAAGGCATCGCGCACAGGCAGTAGGTCGGCTCCGTTATGCCATGGGCAGGCGCCGAAGGCAGAAGCACCAGGCCGCACTGCAATGGGCAGCAGCACAAGCCAACCCGACAATGCCCAAGACCTATTCGGCCAACCCCCAGGCGACTGCAGCCCACAGCAAGCTCCAAGCAGAGGCAAGCAAAAGGCAGTACCTCAGCAGGCCAGGAGCATAGCTGGTAATGCTGCAGCTAAGGGCCCCTTTGGAATAGAGGATTGGCAAAGGATTTTTGAAGGATTCACATTCCTAAGGATTT
Source organism: Sorghum bicolor (assembly GCF_000003195.3). Taxonomy (NCBI): domain Eukaryota; kingdom Viridiplantae; phylum Streptophyta; class Magnoliopsida; order Poales; family Poaceae; genus Sorghum; species Sorghum bicolor. The sequence continues at coordinate 41,534,772 of NC_012876.2, forward strand.
TTTCCTACACAGCCCTTTGGTTCATAGGAAAGAACAGGAAACATTCCATAGGATTGTATTCCTTTGGCTTGATTTCACAGGAATGTAAACAAGAGGTCTGACTTCTTGGAAAAATTCCTGGCGGGAAAGTTGTCTCCTCGCATGTATGTCATTGTCTGTTGGCAGGAAGGTGGCCATCATGCAAGCAAGCTGTTCAAATTCAAAAGCTGACCATCAATCCTTTATTTTTCCTGTAGTGCTACCGAAGGCCATCTCATTTTGTTTCATGTGGCTTCTATTCCTATAGGGTTAGATGAACATGCCAACTCAATTCCTGTAAAATTCCTATTCCTATGTTCTCCCTACCCTGTGTTCCAAAGGGGCCCTTAGTATTTTTTTTTTACAATTTACACATTATCATTGCTTAGAAATTTGATAATAAGTTATTTGATAAATTGTAGATTGTCCAAACAAATGTATGGAACCTGCGACACTGCTAACAACAAGTCAAGCGTGATATTTAAAAAACAACAAGTCAAGCACGGGCAAACGACAATGTCCAGCCAAAAGGTCCAGGCATCTGATCTCTTGTATCTCAATTTACTTGTGTTTTATTTTGTAAATACCATTGTTCACAAGTTTCAAACTTTCTATTGTAGGTGGCTCATAATTAGATGCTTAGCCATTAGTTTTTTGTTTGCTTTGTTCTTAATTAAGAAAATCCAATTCAACTTCATCTAGAATAATTCTGGTTTGGCATAATAAAACTAAAAAGAACTTGTGCCCCCAATGAAGGCGTAACGCTCATCCATAGTGTGGATTTGGCACTGCAGATTGGTGAATTTTACTAACAAAATATGTTTTTGTCAAATCACTGTTTCTTGACCACACCATTCTTTCAAAGTAGTTGATGATCGTATTTCTTGGAACAACCATTTTAGATATGAATTCTCGTTTAGTTAATTTGATACTACTATTGATTTGTCAGGGTAAGCGGTTTAGCTATTGGATTATCCTTCCAAGTTAGCACTTTGCAGTATCCTCTGTGCTTCGGACATCCTCCCAGTGACAATTATCCAGTTTAGCTGCCAGGGATAAGCGGATGAAAT